>NC_137877.1:10284346-10314346 GCF_963924005.1 Protomyctophum bolini | reverse complement strand
ATATTTTCTATACCTCTGTGGTTGTAGTACATTCTTTTATCTCAGTCATGCAGTGGTAGCTCAAAACAAAACTGATCATCGCAAACATCTTTATCTTTAACTTCAAAGTACGCCAGCATGTTGGAACTGCAGTGTCACCAGGTGTGTGTGTGTGTGTGTGTGTGTGTGTGTGTGTGTGTGTGTGTGTGTGTGCGCGCGCGTGCGTGCGTACATGCGTGTGTGTGTGTGCGTGCGTGCGTGCAGACAGACAGCCAGGGATGGTGGACTGGGAAGGGTTTTGTGGAAAGAGGTGAGAGGTCAGCACCAATCCTCTGATGTCTGCTCTGACACGGTCTGTTTATGACGTCTGGCAGGACATTGTAGTTGACCCGGAATCGATACTCACTCGCAAGTCAGATCGATGAGGGGGGGGGGGGGGGGGGGGAGTCAGGAGGACAGTGAAATCCGCTAGCGCTGAGTTAAGAAGGGCTAAATGAGCGCTGTGGGTGTTTTATTGCGTCTATGATCAACCCCCAATCTCATTTCACTTCAGAATTCAATTCGATAGAATTCAAATTAATCAATCGCAGCACAAGACGATGCTGCCGGTGACAGTAAAATGTAACAATGCAGTGTGTCATGAAGTTTAAAAAAAAAAGAAAGTTGCTCAATACCTTTTTTTTTTTTTGCTTCAATAATGACAGCCATACAAACTGCAGACAAATGGGTCCAAATGTACAAATGCTCAATCTTTTGTGAATATCCTAATTGATTTAAGAAACGATTCGCCATACAAGAGTACCTAAAAAAACCCAAAAAAAAACAATATATATATATATATTCTTTCTATTTTTCACATTCACTATTATTCCATTTAATTTCCTATTCGTTGTTCACTAGAATATGACACTGTCATTTCAATGAACAATACATCAATATATAAATTGGTTGCCTAAAAAGAAAAGAAAAATAAATACTTCTCAAAATACATTTCTGGGAAATCTTACATTCAAGAATTGCCCCAACCAAATACCAGAAAGGGATCTCATGAACAGTAAACCAGATAAGAGAAAGCGTGGGCAGTGTAATTTATTCAGGGGAATTTCACAAACAAATATGAATCCAGTCATGATGCCGGTCATATTATTGTCCATGTGGTTTACTTTATACAGACCTATTCAGTGTGAAACAGCAGCAAAAAAACAAAACAACCAGTGATTTTAATTTCAGACATAATTGTGATTATTACGAACAATCACTCTCACTCTCTAAAACAGACAAGCCTGCGAGAAAGGGGAAATGGCAGGTGAACGAGACAGGAAATTTATGTAAATTGCGACGCATCAATTAACTATAGCTACTGTTACTGTAGGTACAAATCCCAATGTATTTCCCTTAAGTGACACATCCCTGAGGCTGTACCATGATGGAGACTGACTAGCCTATAATAATAACAGCATGTTTTCCTCTCTCTACAATGAAGGTTGTTTGTGCCTTATGTATGCAGTGTATTATGGATATGAAAATCAACATGCGGTTTTTGATTGATTGATTTATTAACAGTTTGCAGAATTACAGTACATTTCAATCACAAACGCAATACAAAGACTGTTAACTGTGAGTGGACGACCCAATTAAGCATTACACTTGTTTACAAGAGGGTCCACCACGTTCAATTCATCAAAACATTTAGAGACGTACAAATAGACACTTCTATGTAGTTAAAGAACAGAACAGGAATTCATCATAAAGGAAGCAAAAAGGGTTAACTTTCCTTACGATTTTTTTGTATAAGCCTATACAGGCTATATTATTATTATTTGTGCACTTTTTTCCATATTTTTGACACCGATATACTAGGTACAGCCTATGTCAAAATTCAGATTTTGGTCTCCGTGCTTCACGCGGGCGTGCAAAAAGCAGTGAAAGCACAGGCTGGGACGGCCCCAGAAAGGGGGGGATTTCTTTGCGGGCTGAGGTCGGCTTTCGGGCGGGCGGGGGGGGGGGGGATGAATCTGCCTCTGAGAAGTCCGACTGATGTGAATGGGTAGCATGCCTCCCCTCCGTTGAGCAAGTAAACCTTGTGGCATTTCCGACTTCAGTGTGCGCGCACACGACGAAAAGCCCCCGAGCAGTGATAAGGAGAGAGAGAGAGAGAAGGGGAAATGACTGTGAGTGAGTGATCTGTATTAGCCCTACTTTGTTGCATTTTGCAGATTGGCTCGTCGGTCCTCCTCCTCGTGTCTCTTTCTCTCATGTTTGCCTTTCTCTTCTTCGACTGTCTTTCACAGACACTTTTAGTTGAACCTTCGGAGATTTGTCTGTTTTTTTCAGTGTTTGCTTCTGTTTTTTGTTTGTTGTCGGATAGCTCAGGAGTTGCTCTACGGGGGGAAGGTGTCTGCTCTGCTGCAAATCATTCCGTTCCATCTGCCGACCGACCGTGATATGAAAGATGTGACCCGAATAGAGCTACATCTGCCGAGGTAAGGGTACACATTTTATGCATTGTTTTTATTTATTTATTCTTTTTTTTTAAGTTTTGTAAATTTTCATTTTCTTCCAGTCAACAGGCTTTTTAGCAGCTTGGTAATACAACTGTGATAATAATAATATTATCTACTACTGCTGCTGCTAATAATAATGATAATAATTTAAAGCTATTTAATTTAATTTTTCGTTTCTATTGTGCTTTGTTTGTCGAAATGCTGTGCTGTGCATCAGTATGGGGAGACTCTTGAACATGGTATTGCAACAGTGTGTGGTCTAGGAGGCTACTCTGGCAAGACCATTGTGCACTCGGTGTGTGTGTGTGTGTGTGTGTGTGTGTGTGTGTGTGTGTGTGTGTGTGTGTGAGAGAGGGGGGGGGGGGGTATGTGAGTTGGGCTGGAGGAAATTCTTGTGTTTTGGAATGCGTTTACCCCGGGGGAGACCCCGTGACTTAGGAATAGAAGAGGGGAGCTGAGAAAGGGGGGTGAGAGAGAGAGAGAGCTAGAGAGAGAGAGCTAGAGAGCGAGAGCGAGAGAGCGAGAGAGCGAGAGAGAGCGAGAGATTCCGGTTACATTTGTGCTTTCTAAGAAATCACTGTAATATGCTACTGATGTAATTCTATTTGGTCCAATCAGCATTTAGCCTACAAAATGATGACAATAGGCCTACTCAAAAATGTTATGACATGAAAGCGTCAATTATGCTCGTCGTGCAAACAACTAAATATTTTTTTGCAGATCTCTTATTCAAGTCTTTTGTTTCGTTTTCCTTGTTCATCCTGATGTGTGATAATTAAAAACATTCATTTTCAAATAGGTTATTGATGTGGATGCTTCCAACAGGGGGCACTTGTGACACACGTATAGACAGACAGCATCATGGGAACTTGTGTCCAGTATTACTTCACTACTTAAATACTTAAATTCCAGCTCAATTTAACCAGAATGCTTGTTTTGATTCATTATTTTGTATATATTTATATTGAACTACAGATATTTTGGGCTGAAAGTGGTTTAATCAGGGCGGTTGTAATTCATTTGTTGTCAGGTATACAATGCATCCTGAAACTGCTGCGTTGTAGTGTAGTAGGTTTATATATATAGTCCGATCTGGAATAAACTCTCAATCTGCTGTTTATCATGCATGGTTTTCACAACCTGCATCACAGGCAGTGGTTCTCAAACTCCTTCGCGTCAATGATCCCTAAATGAATCCATGTATTTGGCCGCAGACGACCCTCTGAAATATTTGGTGAAATTGTGACTAGCTATAGTGACCCCCATATCTTTGTGTTGTGTGAGTGTGGGGAAAAAAATGAAAGATGTTTTGAATGGTTAATGTGGTTAAACCTATAGCGGCGGTGGCAGTGGCTCAGGGGTAGAGTGGCCGGTTGTATAAGAGGCAACCGTGAGGTTCCCAGTTCGATCCCCGGGATCCCCCAGAGAGTCCTTGAGCAAGACTGAACCCCTAATTGTTCCAGATGGTTTCCTCCGCTGTCGGTGTATGAATGGGTGAATGTAACTGTAATGCACAATCTATGTCAAACGCCTTGGATGAAAAATGCTATATAAATTGACCATTTAAACCTACTTTGATGTTTGGGGCGGGAACCCCTTTTGGTGTTAGCATTATGTTATGCTTTAGCTATTGAAAAATAGCAGATCTAACAAGCTGGCGCGCTACGAGCTTGTACTGTAGGTCTGCTATTTTTGAAAAATCTAAGAATGACTGACATAGAAACATAGCTTTTTCAGAAAACTGTCAGGATTTAGAAGACATTTTATAGAATCGTTCCCAAGTCAAAATGGGTTAACACATCTAGCTGGGGACCCCCTCAAGGACCCACGAACCCCATTTTTTAGAACCAGTGATCTGTGTGTCCATAACCTTTGATAGGTTGTAGTATAGTTTGTACAGTTAGTACAGGTTGGGTGACACTGTAGGACCAGACAGAACACCCATGACTGCTTTTACCACTGCATAGAAAAATGCAGGCTTAATGGTCAGTTCCACAGAATTAGTTTAGCATTTTGTCAAATCAAAACACACTCGCTCACACAATATGAATGTATACTAATATTAATTTTGAATAGATACATCCATGCTGTATAGATGCTGTGATAATGGGAACAGATTTCTTTTTGTATTTTACGACAAACAGACAATGAGGCTGACTAGTCCTTTTTGATGAATATAAAAAACGAATGTAAATGTGTCCGATTTTTTTTTAAATTGGATAGATTCAGTAGTCAGTGTTTGTAATGGACAGACGGGGGGGGGGGGGGGGCTGTTCAGATTCTGGTCGGTATTGGACAGAGCAGTGTTGCCTTGAGCAGAGTTTGAGGACGAGAGGTATAGCAGGACTGCTAAAATATCGCCCACACACAAATGTGAGATATTCTAATGAGCAATCTGGCCCCTCTGAATGCGCAGTTCCACTTCAGAGTATAGGCTACAGACCTTCTTACGGCGTGTGACATCTACAGTAGCAAGTACAGTAGTTCCTGTTGCTTGTCCAAAAGACATTCTCTGGAATAGCAGGCTATGAGGCGGAGGTGTCAGGGGTGAGAATATTTTAAAAGGTTAAACGCAGTATAAGTGATATCCTTCCCTCTGCCATCTGTGTTTATTTTTCAGAGCCTCGACTCCTCCGAATGAAGACGAGCAAACAAGGTGGCCGTGACTGACGATGGGGGTGTCCCTGCTGCCACCGGTAAGAAGTGCCAAATGTTTCTCCACTAGAAACACTCAAAGTGAAATAGCTTAAATGGGAATTTCACCCAAAACGGACACTTGTCGCATTGAAACTTACAGACATGGACGCTTTAGGTGAGGATTCCTGGTGCAGATCAAAGGAAGGAACACGTGCGCCATGGCTTTTTGAGCTTCCTGCACTTCCCACTACAAAAGCCACTTTGCACCTCTGTCCTATAGCGCTGAATGGAGTGTCCTTTACATGTATTATTACTGTAGTAAAGGTGGATACGTCTGAATTTAACCCGTGTCTTCAGCTCGGCGGTACTAACTGTATAGCGCCAACCGCACATACGGTACAGTACATACATGTGTGTACACGGAAGATCCGAGTGCACTTGCAAGCTGGATTAATGTAAACTGATGTCAAAGGAAGCTGGCAGTGTGATTCACGCATGCATGCACGCACGCACACACTCACACCACAGTGCACACTTTACTACGCAAACATGATACAACCCACACACTCCCACGTGTTTCCCCTTGCCTCTGCTCTCCTCAGCCTTAGATGCAAGGCACATGACATCATTAAAGAAGTGCTCTAAATATCAGTGTGGGTACTACGTGTGGGTAGACGGTGTGCTGCTTTACGCGTGCGTGTGTGTGTGTGTGTGTGTGCACGTGTGCGTGTGTGTGCGCACGTGTGCGTGTGTGTGTGTGTGTGTGTGTGTGTGTGTGTGTGCGCGCGCGTGCGTGAGAGAGAGTTTTTTGTGTGTGTGTGGATTTCTGTGTGGGAGAGGGAATGAAAGCCTTCCAAAAAGCTCCAGAGCCGTGGGCCCTGTGCTGGCTGCGTATGTGCCCAGCCGGAGGCTCTGGTCTTGGGCTGCGCTGCCTCCCACGCTGGGGTACGGCGGCTAGGGCTGAGTGGGAGGGCTGAGTGGGTGGGAAGTGTGGGCCGGGGAGCTGTGAGTCAGCCTGCTGAGGAGCCCCCCCCCCCACAACAGGGGAGCGCTAGCTCTGCCCTGCGAGACCGGCGTGGAGGAAAGAAACACTCTGCCAGCTTCTCCTCCCTCCCTGCCAGCATTCTGCCAGAGAGTGAAGTTTATTGGCGAGGACGAACTCGAGTCGATAATGAAGAGGAACGACACAGAGAATAGATGAAGAAAGAGGGGACACGTTCTCCTGAAATGAGTTGATATGAGTTAATGACTTCTGAACACTGGCGTGATGAGGAAATGTATATATATATATATGGCAGGGGATTCGCAAATGGGACGACTGTGGTTAATTAGATTGTGGTTAGATAGAGTGATACAGACGGATCGTCGCGCAGAAACATTAGGCTGCGAGTGTACAGTATGACAGTATTTTGACTCGTTGCCATTACCTAGGTATTATCGTATTACCGTACACTCAATAAAAGTATTGTTTTTGATGTTCAAATAACTAAACTCATGTAGTCTACTGAATCTACTGTAAATTAGGTGTATTTACTATCATTTGTCCTGGAACCAAATCTGACTTTAATGTTACCTGCAATGACGTCGCGGCCGGTAATGCATAGTTCAGGCTCTGCTCTCAAAATTTAAGAAGTGTTCAAATATTTGCAACAGAATCAAAGCAACGCAGAGCTGGCTTGTTATATTATAGCTGCACCCGGCACAACTATTTATGTATTTGCTATTATAGAGACTTGCTAGAAGTCGCAGTTGGGATTCTCATCCTCCTGCAGTCCTCCTCAGACAGATGGCCATATCAGAGCCAGTCCCCTGTCTCTATGTCTGCTGGCACCAGTCACTACACCGCACCCCTCCTTACCCCCCCCCCCCCCCCCCACACCCGTCTACTCGCACAGCGCTCAGCTCAGCGCTCCGATTGAAAGAATGAGAAAACAGCACTCCATACTGTAAGCTCATTTAGTCCTCCCGCAAGTGAATAGACAGACAATATCGTGAAGCACATGCACATATATACGCCGCTGTGCACGTATTCATGACTGTATAAGACATACGTACAGAGAGTGTTGATTCAGATACAGCAGGGGTCTGACATAATTGCAAGCGAGAGCTACTTTCTGGGGGAGCTTCTTGTTTGATATGCTGTACATCGAGGCATTTGATACGCAATAAAATTGCTTGATTACACACCGGGGGCCTTTTCTTTGTGAGATTAAGTTGCCAGAAAATATATATTTTTGAACTGTTGTTTGTCATGAGTACATTCAAACAGAAGGTGAATATCACACAGCGATAAAGCAAAGATATTTGTTTTCGGACGAAGGTTGATTTGTCAAAATACTCAATTTTGTCACGCAGCGCCCCTAGTGTGTGAAGACCGTAATGCAGTACATTGGGCTGCAGTATATGAATATCTAGGTACTTCATTTACATGTACAATGTATGTTTATATCAAATCCCTAGCCTATTAATAAGTCATTAGTCGTACAGTAGTCTGAGACTTATAAAGCAGCTTTGGAAAAACGGACTGCTGTCTACTTAAAGGATACCGGTAATTATATTATGAACGGTTGTCACACTGAAAAAAGCATCTATACAATGAGCTTGTACAGATCAGCTATATTTCCAGTGCAATACATGTCATGCAAAACAGGTATAAATCAGGCATTAGTCCATGTGCTAACCTTAACCCGGTGAGCTGCTCTAGTATGTTGTGGTGAAAGACGAAACTTCTCTCCAGCAGGTGGTCTGTGACCAGCTGCGACGCTACGTCCCAATCAATACATTGATTTGGATGTAGAATATCATCTGCCATGAGTCTGTTTTTTATTTGAGGTTATTCTAAGTAGAGAGAGTGCACATACAGTATGTGTGGATAATAGGATATATATCTATACATCTATATATATATATATATATATATATATATATATATATATATATATATAGATCAGGGGTGGGCAACTGGCGGCCCGGGGGCCAAATGCGGCCCCCACATTCACTTAATGCGGCCCATAATTATATAATTTTTTTCAGCTGTTAGAATTTCAAACATGCAAACATGACACGCTTTAATTACTTCAGTCTACAGATTAGTACTTAGCTCATGAAGTCAACATAACTGTAACTAAATGCATTTGAAATTATATAAAAAAAAGGTTACTTTTCAGGATTTTACGCTATTTTTGCTACGACAGTATGCAACGTGCCCCCTCTGAAGAGAGTGTGGAAATACAGTGGCCCTCTCCATCGTCACAGTTTCCCATCCCTGATATAGATATAGAGACAGTAGGCTGACAAGAAATAATGTTCAGTTTTGGAAGAGCTTGCAGCATAGAGCTTTTGCAGGACGAAAGAGTTTTAACCCAGTTGGCAGTTACAGACTCTCAATACAAAAGGCAAAGTGACATTGTAGTCGCAAAGAATTTCTTCCAAACAGTCCCATGGTATACGTTGCTGAGGGATTGCAGGGGGAAATAAAACTATATAAATCACAAGCGCATTATGAGTGTCTGACCAAAATCACACACAACGTTCTGTCAAAACTGTGTTCGGATATATAGTTCGACATCTCGGAGGAGGAAGAACTATATACCGAACAAAGTTCTGAAAGGCACTGCCGCCGACGACGTTCTGAATGACGTCATTTTGTTCTTACAGTCTATAGTATACCCTGGCTTAACAAAGTTCAGTTGTAATGCTGAACCTGGACTGACGTATATGCTGCACTAGGAACAATAAAGCGGTCAGCTCAGCAGGTTCTCTCTGGGCTGGGCACACAGCTGCTGTGATTGATAATGGAAGGTGGTCCTCCAGGAAGCCCTGCTAGTAGAGAGAGAGTCTACCAGTCTGGCCAGCCGCAGGGGCTGGAGAAAGGGTGACGAGGAGCATGGTCTTGAGTTCGGGGACACAGCCCTTGGGTGTGGACGGAGCCACTGAGGGGGTGGTGGGATGGGAGAGGCTGGAGGAAGGTTGTAAGGCGTATGGAAGTGCGGTGGTGGGGCTATATAGGACAAGGCGAAGGGAAAGCTGGCGAGGTATAGGGGAGGAAAGGGAGGGATTGAAGCGAGAGAAGGATAAGGAAGCTAGCACAGGAAACACTGGTTGGTGTGGTGGGGGAGAATGGAATGTTTGAAAAGAACACACTCTCGGCCCTGGAAGCGTCAGGAGAGCAAGGGCGTCTTCTCCTGGTTTGCTGTTGCTGTGACAGCCACCAGCCAGCGGGGGAGGATGTATGTGACACGTACGGCCACCCCTCACACACCCTCTTTCTTATATCCATGCGCACGCACGCACGCACGCACGCACGCACGCACACACACACACACACACACACACTCTTTCTACTGTGTGTGACCCTTCACCGCCTTAGCCAGGCTTCCAGCTCGTATATCCTGTGAGTGGCCCAGCCAGCCAGCGGAGTCACAGCCTCTACATAGCCCACATTGTGTGGCTGCGTTAGAAAGAGGGAGAGAGGGGGGGGGGGGGCGAGTAGAGAGAGAGGTGCTCTCAGCTGGTTTTGCTATGACACCTACTGTATCTGAAGGGGAGAGGAAGAGGAAGAGGTGGGGTTCGTCGGACAAGGGACGGACGGGAGCGGGACAGACGATGGTGAATTGTAGGTGTAGAGATGGTGGGCTCCTTTCAAAGGAGACACGGTATACTGTCTGCGATCGCATGCAAACACACACACACACACACACACACACACACACACACACACACACAGTCACACACACACACACACACACACACACGCACACACACGCACACACGCACACACACACACACACACACACACTACCGATATGATGGGTAACGATGCACCAAAACAAATTTCACAAGCCGATTCTGACCGGCCGCGTGGCATCCCGAACCTCTATAGTACTGTATATAATAATGGCCACAGTAAGTTATAATACACTATATGTTTGTATTCATTTACAGATAAGAGTATATAAACGTGTCTTCTTGTTTCTTTGTTTCTGCTTCGTTATTGTAAGACATTATTTGGGGAGCTTTTAAAACGGTGTGCTGATCTTTTTCTCATTGTCATTTTTTCGGATCCTGCTGATATTTGGATGTGCTGCACCGCCATATCAAAAGGCACTTTTCACATTTATATATAGTGGTCTAACTTGCCCAAATGTTCATTTGAATGAAAACGTTAATTTCGTTAAATATAATAATAATAATTTCACTCACCAAGAGAGAAGTGGGTATATAGGCTATACTTTAACTGTTGGGGAAAAATATCAAGGTGGCCCATGGTGTAAATTAAGAAACAAAAATAAAACGATTCTAGTAACAAAAGGGTTAACATACTTCTAATGCATGTGTTTTAACTGTTAATATAGCTTTAATGATTCTATATAAAGTCATAATTTTACACGCTGGCCGAAAACACATTTGAAGCTGAAGAAAGCATGAATTAATTTTATTCATGAACTTCATTGCAATTATTATTGTAAATAAAATCACACCCATGTGAACTGAGTGGTGCAACTCCCCTCTCTCCCCCCCCCCTCCCTCCTCTCTCTCTCTCTCTCTCATTAGCAGGCAACAGTACAGCACTATCTCTCTCTCTCTGTGTTTGGCACAACAGCGCCCCTACTGGTACTAATAGTCATACTCGTGCTCTCATACATAGGTGAACAACACGGGCATTGCTGTTCCTTGGAGCACCACTCAAAAATATAATACATAGACTAGATAAGACACATTAATTGTTGATCACTTCTTCTCCACGAGTATAAGGAAGTAAGGCAGCCTTCTGTGGCTCAGTCCCTCCTATAGCGAGGATGCATGCGGGGAACACGAGGTGAGGAGAGAGGAAATGAAGAAATGCTGTTTAGAAGTGTGACGTATAAACACCTCTGAAGTGTCACGTTAAGAGGGGAATACCACTCATTTGCAACATTGAACTACAGTATGTCATTAATATAATAGGCTTTAGAGTGTTGTTCTGTGGAAATGAGAAGTGTTGCTGCCTATAGAAGTGGATAATCGATTGTGATCAGTGACATAGGGAAGGTGTACTCTTTGGCCTGCAGAGTACATCTTCTGTATATACACATACCTGACCTTATGTCATTTTTTTTTTTGTAAAAAACATGTAAGGCGCCATTGGCACTCTCGGCCACCAGGGGGAGGCGTCCAAAGGCGTCAGGTGGCACTGAGACAGTTAATGGCCTTGCAAACGGGGAGCGATAAAAGCGTGCCTATAATAGACCTGCGAAGTCGCGGTGCGACAACGCAAGCGTATTTACGTGAATTTTTTGCGTTCATTATAAATGCACACGCCCGCGACTCACCAGACCTGGATTCAGTTTTTTGGGGGGTTTTTTATGCTTGCGTTGCTGCGCCCCTCTTCAACAGACCTGGAGACCTGTTGATCCAGGCAACAACGCCTGCGTTCCTCGCTTCCTGTTTGCAAGGCCCTTTATGCGTATTTATGAGTTCTTATCATAGTGATAATTATACTGTTTTATCAGCAGATTATAATGCCTTGTACGTATAGGGAATGCATAGGAAGTGTTACTAAAGTGTGCTGAAAGATTCAACATGTTCTTATAAAAAAATTATATAGTGATTGCAAGTCTGGGCTGGGCCAGCTGCCGTGATAACGCAGTGTAATTATTATTATAACGATAGCTCATAGTCACTTGACTATACTGTTCACTTCATAGATCCCATCAATGAAGGGACAGTGGAATGCCTTTACTGAAGGAATGCCTCGTTCTGAATGAACAGCCAGAGAGAGAGCTCAGCCACTGTTCACGTGAACGCCATTAGGCTATACTTAAATGGCTGTTTTTAATGGAACATTTGAGTTGATGCACACGCGAATGGATTCACCACACATTTCACGTGCTCTGCCTTGTGTAATCTAAAAAAGAAAAAATTGAATAAAGGATAAACATAAATACATGTCTGATGTGATAGAATTATATATATTGTGACTGAAAAGGTATATTGCAACGCTGTCTTGAGGCATCGCGATGATATCAAGTCATGCTAGTAGGGAGAGTTGGAAGTGCAATCATAACTTTTGTCCAGAGCGTCTCACATTTGTCGCTCAGTCAAAACCATTCTCGGAGGCTCATCTTAGTGCAAGTTAACACCCGCAAACGATAACACCGCGGCAGATATTTTGACGTGCAAGACGAGTCGAGTGAGGAAAGCTATGAGCACAGCAGCTCTGAACCGAGAGTGAGGAGGTTTTATATGCCGCGTCTGTGGCCAGATATCTCTCTCAAGTTGTGTGAATGGCGAACAAAAGAAGGTTGCGTGCGTACGTGTGATACACACTTAGGCCTACGCTTCAGAAAAATATGGATAACATTTCAATGAAACAGCACTTCATCAATGATGTGTGTTTTAACGTTTGTGGTCTTGTTTGCTGCCTGTCTTTCTCTGGGATAGTCCTTCCATGGTGAATTCACACAGGGAGTTGTTTGAGCGGTGACACACTGTCTCCAAAGAAGGGCTCTGTGTGTCCCTATGTATGTCCCTATACGTATGTATGCATGTTTGCATACATACCGCTCACTTCACATGATGGTGTGATTTTTATACAGGATGTAGAAGAAGATGCATGCATGGATGGAATGGGAACTGCACTGTTTACATTACACACGGTTGCAGAAACGATGCAATTATTATCTAACAAATAACAATACATGGATTGAACAGGAAATGGAACATCTAAACGTGTGACGTGTGATGCGTTAATACCGTGAGAGAGTTATCTGAGGGTCCAATAAGCAGGCTGTACACGTAAGTCATGGAATCATAAGATTCCATAAGATATTGCCCGGGATACTTATCCCAAAATGAATGGTCATGTGATATGCATATGAACGGCAAAGACATATGAAAGCAAATACGACCTGTTACATCACGAATCAGATTCGATCATATCAGTCCGTTGATCGGGGCACCTCTTGAAGTGCAGGCCAGAGGGGTTGTCTGTCCTGGAGAATTCTGACGTGTCTCTACTTTTTTCAGACACTATATACAGTTATTACAGTAGGTGACCTTGCTTGAGCACAGCTAGGGTGCACACTCTTATGAGTAATAGTAACTGCTTAAAAGGTCTACTTTATCCCAACACGTGACCAAAAAAAAGCATCACAACTCAGATTTCATTGTGCTGGTCGTTTCCCATATCAGGCTGTCCACACTGGCACAAGTCTGTCTGTCTGTCTGTCTGTCTGTCTGTCTGTCTGTCGCCAAACCAACAAGCCAAGGGGCCGCTGCCACCGCATGGGTGGCGCCAAATTAACTGGGCCTTCGTGGTGGCACATGATGCACACACACTCACACACACTCAGAGCAATATACCGCAGGGCAGTGGAGTGGAATGTCAAACAAGTGGACCAGAGAGTTGATAAGGCCCTGAAGTCATGCCTTTACTGTGTGGCTGGCTGTGACATCACGGCTGTGATCTCTGTGCTCATTCTGGTGCCGGGGCATAGACGACACTGACCTAATATAGCCATCAGGGCCCATGCCATGCCAGCGTGTGTGTGTGTGTGTGTGTGTGTGTGTGTGTGTGTGTGTAAATGAAATGACGTCACTCTTGCGTCTGTTCTTGTCCATCACTGGCTGAGAGATTCCAGGCGGACACATGTGATCTTATTTCAGCTCCATGATGGTCTCTACATGCGTGCGTCTGTGTGTGTGTGTGTGTGTGTGTGTGTGTGTGTGTGCACGCGTGCACGTGTGCACTGCACGTGTGCGTGCGTGCGTGCATGGGATATCTTTGTCATGGTCTAAAGGTATCTGCACTGGACTTGAATTTCAGTATGTTATTGATTGTGTGTTTTGGCTGGTTTAGGCCTATTTGGCATGCTGTCTGCATGCCTGGCACCCATTTCAGACCCGTCACCCAGTCAGCATTCGGGGGCTCAGCGGGACCAACAGGGCAATGACCAGCCATGGTTAGATAATCCGGGTTAGGAGGAGATTTTCTTTACCCACAGGACATTTGAAGCGGTCGTCTGTCTGCTAATTAAAGCCTCCGCTTTCAATGTTTCAATGCCTGTTCTTGGAGACACTCATACATAGTATACAGGTATTTGGGGGTTAGGGTGCAAACGACACAAGTATCAGCCGTGTGTTAATCCACACTAGTAGTGATGTAAGGGGCCTACAACATGAAATATTAAGACGGGACATACATACATGACGTTAGTTCCCCCTCTCCTATTTGCACGTAATAGAGTGTGATGTCTCTGTAGCTAAAATAATTCGTTTCCGCCCCTCCCTCTCTCTCTCTCTCTCTCTCTCTATATATCACTCTCTCTCTCCCCATCTCTGTCCAACAAGGTCAGTCCCTCGTTAGTCGTTAACCACATGGACCCTAGCGTCCCCATTCTGGGCATGTCATAAGAATAGACAAACATTCGGCAACACAAAATAGCAGATCCGCAAAGCTCACAGCCGCGGGTCGCAATGTGACACGTTCGGCTATTTCCGGCCGAACAGGTCTGGTGCAGAGGGAAATAAGGAGGTGGGTGGGGGTCTATAGAGTTGTATAGATAGACCCTTATACTGCAGGGAGGGACCCCACCCCAGTCAACAGAGTATGTTTTAGGGTGGTTAAAGTACCTCTCGGCGGGGCCGACCCGGCAGAATTCCCAGGCTGCTTGGCTGCCGGGATTCACACCTTTTTAGTCCACAGGAATCTCAGGAATCCCAGCTTCCTTTCCACCGCAATCTCCATTGTGTGTGTGTGTGTGTGTGTGTGTGTGTGTGCGCGCGCGCGCGCGTGTGTGCGTGCGTGCGTGCGTGTGTGTGTGTGTGTGTGTGCGTGCGCTCGTGCGCGCGTGAGTGTATGTTGAAACACATCTCCGCCCTAGTATCCACCCAGAGTGATCGTTTGAGGGAGCAGGGAGTATACTCGCTGTTTGTTGCTCGCAAAAGACTGAGTCACATTTCTCAAAATGCAACCGCTGCTCTGTTGTTACCCTGAAACCTTACTCTGCTCCAACCCTATATAAGACGAGCTGAATGATTCTGACTAGACCCACGTTCACGCTAGATAAAGTTGCATAAGTCAATTTTATATTTTCACAAATTGTAATGTAAATGTAAATCTTCAATTTATCACTTTTAATACTTTTTATTATTTTATTTATTATTTAATTTAAACACTATTATTTGTATGTAATTACAAATGGCATTACTGTACGTGTTAAAGTTAAATTATGTTCGTAATTAAATGCGACAACACCTTATCTGGTAACACAATGTCGAGAGTTTCTCCTGACAATTTAAAATGATATACCAGGAAGAAATAATTGCAACGCCACACTATTTACATTTAAAGTGTCAGCATGCATTTATCCGAAGGGTTATGTTGTGATTTTTTTTTTACTTTTTCAAATTATTACATTTGTCAAGACAATTATTACGACACTATTTTTAGTTTAACGTCAAGTTAGCCACTTGTAAAAAAAAAAAAAAATGATTATGTTCCCAATGACTCACTGTGTCTGGCTAGCCTCGCAGTCTAATAACAAGCTCAAGAATAATCTGTCAGATTGATGCTTTTGGCAGAGAACATGCAATCACCAAATTAAACGGGAGAGCAGCAGGAATAGCAATGCACAGGAATAAAATGTACATTTATTTAAAATATAACTTGAAACACCAAACAAAGCTGGAGAGACATTTCAGAACATTGAATCCTACAGTATATGCTGCGGCAAACATTCAGCAAAAGAAATGCGCGTTACGGTGAATAGGGGAAAAAGAGCAGAGTACAGTAAAGTACAGAGCTGACCCCAGTCAACAAAAGTATTAGTTCACGGAGGGTTTATAGAGGTTTATAAAACTGGGCCTGGAAATGAAATCCTGACAGATATTAGTGTAAAACCATTGGGCCTGCATGCAACAGGTCACTTTCGCTCGTTTGCTCCCAGGTCTGGAGTCACTTAAACCACTCACACCCTGAGTCATCCCCCTGCTCTGGAGCCCTGCCCGCTGCCACAGCCCAGAGGCACCCGCCGAAACACAATGAGAAACACACAGAGACCGTTTCACTGCCCCGACACACGACAGGCAATGATTCATCCACACCCAACCCACCCACCCACTCCATCCAACCCACCCACCCACTCTCCATCCACACTCTTGGCATCGCCACTAGAGCCAGATCGCCTCCGAAATACAGCCCTATACACTGACAGGAACGCCCCAAAACGTCACATCCGGGACATTTACCCTGGGCAGAATTTTCTATGGCTGCCAATGCAACTTTTTCCAATCCTTAATCACATACGGACAAACATCTATAATAATAATAGCCGATAATATCTAACCTGCGGAGGTAACGTGCCTTGTCTACGGGCAACAGATCTTTCAACCTATGTCATTGCAAATACGTTTGATAATCGCTACTCTGCGCAATATTGTTTTGAAAATGCCGCAAATTGCATTGCAGTGAACGAGAGCAAATCACAACTTACCCTGGGGGGTGGTGACTCCGCCCTGAATACGCGTTGTCGTGTCAGTGTATAGACGCTTAGATTAGCCACGGTGTCTGCCGCTGTGCTGTATAATGTATACTGTATACATGCATTTCTCTGGCAGGTATAATAGTGCTGTGGGCAAAGAAGCACAGTTAGACACAGTTACAATCAGGCAAAACATCATGATAGCAGTGTAGACAAAGATACCGGCAATATTATGTTGCACAGTAAAAATGGATTAGAGTGCACAATGAAAAAAAAGGCCGGTTATATACTGTATGATTCTTCAAAAAGGTGCGAGTGTGTGCGCGCGTGCGTGTGTGTGTGTGTGTGTGTGTGTGTGTGTGTGTGTGTGTGTGTGTGCATGCGTGTGTGTGTGTGTGTGTGTGTGCGTGTGTGTGCACACACGTATGCTGGTTAAGTCTTTTCATTACAAATTGGACAGGTTCTTGACAAACTAGTTGAGAATGAGAATGTCTGTGTGGTACACAGCCACATTTCTATGGATTCATTTCCGCTCTGCGGGAAGTAAGACGGTCCAAGAGACGTTCTCCAAAAGCAGGGACACGGTTATGTGTGGAACATATTATGGGTCCTATCCTTGACATGACTCACTGGTAGGGGCCATTTAAATAATTCTGAATGGAGCTTGTCAAAGCAACATTTCTCAAATTTCTGTGTGTCTGTGCGTGTGTGTGTGTGTGTGTGTGTGTGTGTGTGTGTGCGTGCAACATGCTCGCATGCCCACATGACACATGTGCTTAGTGCTCTAACCGGAGCGTATAGTATGGGTGCAGCATGCATGGCCTCCGATGAGTCACATGGCCCTCCTGTGAGTAACACCCCAACTATGCGATTGAGGAAGTTTGAGTTCCTGCACCGTCGTCCGAAACCTCAGCCTTGCCCCACAGCCCCCAAACCTCAGGAGGAGAAGAAGCAAAGGCTGTGGCATGATGGGGGTCTGGGGGGTGCGGTGTATACGACGGGAAGGGGCATGGGTGTGCCCGGGGGGTCGGGACGGGACGGGACGCGGCGGGGCGGGGAGTGTGTTGGTAGGTGGGGTTGTTGGCAGCAGAGATGGCGAGCCGCCTTGAAAATAGTGAGTGGAAGTTGCGGATTAAAATAGCAGGATGTAGGTGAGGGCTATAGATGCAAGCAGTGCGGAGGAGGTGCCTGGGAATAAGTGGGGGTGAACTGGGGGCAGGGTGGTTTTCAAGGTCACCTCTGGAGGTATAAGGATCTGGGGGGGGGTCAGGGGTCAACAGATGGCTAAGACCCCCTTTCCCTTTCGTTATCCCTCACAGAGTGTCTGTGGCTCCGTGCGGCCAATATACCGTTGCTGTCGGGCAGAAACCTCGTAAAACATGTCCCATGTCCCCCCCCGCCCCTGTAAATGAATGCCAAAAATTGTTGATCTACGCATCACAAAGCTTTGTGAGCTTGTGGATCCGATGTTCTTTTGAAACGTTGGGAAAGTGACAGGGTTTCAGTCTGTGGGGTTTTTATAGATATTGAGTTCTGGACTTACAAGGTTTTTCCACCTGACAGCGACGATATATATGGTGTCAAGTTCACTGGCCATTGCATCGTATATATAGGGGTAAATCTTAGGTACTTTCTCCTGCAATTAATTGTTCAGGTGGCAGTAGTTCTAACTTGAGGAGTTTTCTCATCTGTCTGCCTGATGTACAAAAGGGCTCAATGGTTTCTCCTGAAATGATTTTAATAAGACACATATTCACAATAAGAGACACTTGAGACTGGATCACATGAAGCTTTTGGCTGCTGGACTATATAGTTTTCTTATATTGATGTTAAGCGCCTCTTGTTGTTTTGTTTTTTTAAAGGCGCTATACAACTTGAATTTATTATTATTATTAGGCTATTGTTTATTAATATCCATCACAATTGTATGTGTATGTTTATGTCAGGAGTGCAGCAAAAAAATATTGCGTGCCTGTGTGTGTGTGTGCGCGCGCGCGCTCGTGTGTGTACTGATTATCCCTGTATATCGTCTGAAACGGTTGCTTTTCCAAAATTCTAAAGTTTGAAAGCTAGCAGATCTGCTACTTCTGATGCTTTTGTGTGACACTGCTGTAGTATAATCAGTTCATTCACAAAAATAAATTTAAAAAACAAACACAAAAAGTTTAAAGTACGGAGATAAGAGGTTTCTCCCCGACAGCAATGATCCATTAGTCTTTGTGTGTATAATGTGTGTGTGTGTGTGTGTGTGTGTGTGTGTGTGTGTGTGTGTGTGTGTGTGTGTGTGTGTGTGTGTGTGTGTGTGTACTGTATGTGAGTGTGGGTGGAGGAGACCAGTGCTGCCAGTGAGGCTGGAAGTCATAAAGGACCCTCTACTGTGGGGCTCTGTGTGTGTTTTTCAGTGGGGGGGGGGGTATAGGGGGGCTTCTGCTCATGTCCTGCCTGCTTTCCCTTATTTAGAGACGCGGTCCTTTACTCCTTTCTAAAAAGACGCCCCAAACTCTCCGGCAGGGGAGTTTCCTGCTTTTAAAGACCCCAGGCACACATACGCACATATGAGAGAGAGAGCGAGAGAGAGAGAGAAAACGGAGAGAGCAAAAGAGAGAGAGAGAGAGCGAGAGGCTGCCCCTCTAATTTTTTCCTCCTCCCTCTCTCTCCCCTCCTCCTTTCCCTCCTCTCCGTTTTTTTTTCTGAATGGGTGTCCTCTCTCTAACCTCAATTGAGAACGGTGTAACAGGACACTGCCCTCAGCGGCTGAAATAGGCTCCGCCCCCTCTTTAACTGCCACTCTATAAGAGAGCGCAGCCTCCCAGTCCTGTGTGTGTGAGTGAGAGAGTGAGTGTGTGTCTGTGTGTGTGACTGTGTCAGTCGGGGCTCGCCGGGGATCGAGAGAGAGAGATAGAGAGAGACAGAGAGAGAGGGGAGGAAGGAGGGGGGGGTGGGTGGTCTTGGGAGAGGAAGAGACACAGAGAGAGAGAGAGAGAGAGAGAGAGAGAGAGAGATACAGTATTGCTGTGAAACATGTGATAGCGTTAGCTTTCAGGCAAGGGGCCGGGCACAGAGAGGTTTAACGGCTGTAGTGTCTCCAGAGTGCTGGGAAAGCACCTTTAGCCCAGAGGGAGTCTCTCTCTCTTGCTCTTGCGCACACACACGCACGCACGCACACACACACGCACACATGCACACATGCACACACGCGAGCAAATCCTGTGTGTTAATTTAACTGAGAGGGTAATTGGACCTTCTAAGTTAAATTAATACTCGGGATTTTAACCGTTTATGCTCGTGCGTGCGTGCGCATGCGTGCGTGTGTGTGTATGCGTGCATGACATGTGTGTGTATGTTCATGCATGCAACACGCATGTGCGTGCATGTGTGTGCGTGCATGTGTGTGGAGGGGGGGGGGGTGCTGTGTTGTGAGAACGAGTGCATGCATGAGCCAGCTATAGTGCTGCTGCTGTCACTTTAAGCCTGTTACTGATTACACTCAGAAGAATGCAACGGGAGGAGGGAAAAAGACAGAGAAAAAGAGAGAGAGTATGCGTGTGTGTGTGTGTGTGTGTGTGTGTGTGTGTGTGTGTGTGTGTGTGTGTGAGAGAGAGAGAGAGAGAGAGAGAGAGAGAGAGAGACACACACACACACACACACACAGAGAGAGAGAAGCAGAGATGAAGAGACGTGTAAGGACGGATTCTTTCTGAGTTGAACTCGGGGAAGATTTTTCTTTTTGTGTTACTTTCACACACACAGCTAGGGACAGTGACGTGGGTGAGGAGCCGGGCAGATGTCTCTCTCTGTCTCTCTCTCTCTGGGACCCAGGGGAGAGAGAGAGAGAGAGAGAGAAGGGGAACCCCAGAATGTGGGGGGGGGGGGCAGACATACAGTAGAGGAACGACAGACTGAAAGACAAGTTCTAAAGAAAATTGAGGAAAAAACGGAAACGACAAAACAAAGAGGACAAGGAGAGGAGATGAAGGGGACCCCTTCATTCCAGCGCCGGCCGGCCGGCCGGGGAGGAAATGCTATACTCTCACCCAGACGGGTAAGTGAAAAAGAAGTGAAAAAAGAGAAAACGTGCTCCCAGAAAGCAGCGCCGTGCATGCATGCCCGCTTGATGGATATCATATGTTATACGTTAAGGTTGAGAAACTGCTCCCAGATTCTTTAATAGGCTGAGCAGCGTATATATACAGACGACTGGGGGTCGGGGGATATATGGTGGTGTTGAGGGGAGGTGGGGGGTTTGAGGGGTTCTGTGTTCCACTGACTGTATAGACTCGTCAGTGATCTGATGAAGAGTTGAAGAAGAAGGGGAAGAAGTGTGACTGTATAGGACCGGGCCGTGCAGTGAAAGCGACACTCACATCTCGTCTCTTGTCATTTCTCATTTCCTATCCTATATCTTCAACGGGGTATAGACGGTATGAAAAAAACTTTAGAGCGTCACAGTATACTGCATGCATTTCAAATGGTTTGCGTTTCTGCTTTCGGGGGGCCGAGTGCAGTCATAGCGTTACCTCACTGCGTGGTCATGTTACAATAGAGCTGATTCACTGTCACATAGCCCCCCCCGAAAAAGAAAAAAACTCTACCCAGCTCTCATTCTAACATTCTATGGACCCAAGGGTTAGTTATGGGAAGCAGCATGATGCACGGTATGTGTGCTATCTACTAAAGGCACCGCCGTGACACTGGAGCATGTGTGATAACAGTTACATGGCTTCCACTGCCAAAGTCTCACTTCTTCTCTTACAGGCAGACTTAGTTTTAAAGTGCTGAGTGACAGTCTCGATGAAGAGCTATATGATGAAAAACCAAATTGGCCTTTTTACCTCCTGCTAACTTAGTCTCTCTCACCCGCTTATTTGACTGCCACTTATTTTTGCTCAGTGGCAGAAGGCATGAATGAATGGAGCGCGTGGTGGTGGGGGGGGGGGAGGGAGGGGGGGGCATATACAGTATCAGAGAGAGCAAATAGCAAAGTGTAGCTTCTTTATGAATGGGACACATTGAGCGGACGCGGTGATTGGCTGAGACGAGAGTGACGATTTACCCATTGGTCAGTGGAGACCTAATGTTTAGATTTATCCTGCCCTCTCTGTGGCCCGCCCCGATCTTCCTCCCTCGGTCACCAGCTGTTCAAGCGACGTAATGTGTGTGTGTGTGTGTGTGTGTGTGTGTGTGTGTGTGCGTGCGTGCGCATGCGTGCATGTGCACATGTGTATGTAAGTGAGTGTGAGAGAGAGAGAGAGAGAGAGAGAGAGAGGGAGTGTTCCAGGGAGGAGGTTGCTGTATGAATCAGTGCTAGGGGCTCTGTGTTACATGTGTTTGTCTAAGGGGGGCTTAGTCACAAGCTGAACAGCGGGGTGTGTGTATTAAAGATGTGGACTTACAACGGTGGCTCTCCGCCCAGCTGTTGTTCCTCAGAACCCCCCCCCCACCCACCCAACCACCCCGACTATCTCTGTGACTATAAGCCAAAACTTCTATCTCTCTCTATATAAGACTACGTTTTTAACTCGCTTGTCATTGTCGAGGGAAGGTGGTTCTAACTGTGCACTGTGTGTCTGTGTGTGTGTGTGTGTGTGTGTGTGTGTGTGTGTGTGTGTGTGTGTGTGTGTGTGTGTCTGTGTGTGTGTGTGTGTGTGTGTGTGCACCAATGTCATGGCCTGTGCTGAATCACTCGAGAGCTTAAGACGCAAAACTCTACTTGAATGTCACGAGTAAAGAGGATGTCCCATTAGTGACGAATGATTTGTCATGATGGGGATGACAAACAAGAGAATTCAAATGAAACATAATTATGACTCACAGGATCAACGCCGGCCTCATGTGGATCAGATCGTGGAATTTTTCCGAAAGCGCTGGAATTGTCCGCGCGCACGAGACGGGAGGCGACTTTGTGTCTCACACAGTAACCTAATTACTTAGCCGTCGCTCCTCCTCCGGAAAAACACATGAACTCATGAACAATGGCCGCCACTAAAATTAGCTCTCAAGGCTACCTGTCAAAGACAGGAAGACTGGGGATCTCGGGGAGGGTATATAGGCTACTGACAAATCCCAAGAGTCTCGGAGAGTGTAAAAATGGACCCATACGTATGTCTGTCGGTCTGTGTGTGGTTGTGTGTATCCTGGTCTCCCAAAGAATGCGGTCACAGGCAAAGACCCCACATGCCACCACGATGTCAGCACCTGCCAGCAGCCCTGCCCCGCCAGCCACACACACACACACACACACACACACACACACACACACACACACACACACACACACACACACACACACACACCCAGTCCCTTTGTTTAATGGCAACACAGTAACACAGTGACAGCCACTCCTAACTCTACACCCAAGATTATGCAGTTCCTTGACTCCACTGCTGTGTCCACTATCCGGCCACGATCAGGCCACAAACAAGACTTTATTTGGTAGTTCATGGCATGTTGTGACGTTTTCATGAACGTGTGAGTGAGCATCAGCAGTAAAAAAGGCAGATATAAAGTGCCATGTTGGCGGATGAAGGATCTATCGCATCTTATCTTGCCGACATTTCCGGTGTGTGTGTGTGTGTGTGTGTGTGTGTGTGTGTGTGTGTGTGTGTGTGATAGCAGGGAGATTAGCGGTCAGATGCATGGCAGGTATCTCCACAAGAGTGATTAAATTCTCCTCTGGAGATTAACATGGAATCTGCCCTCTGCCGTATCACTCTGCCTACAGCGCGAACTCTGCCCTGTTCCATTTGCCAGCCTGGCAGCCTATAGCCTCCTAACCATTCCCCATGGCAAAGTCTATTAGGAACTATGGTTCGGTTTATTGTCTGGTTTATTTTGAACAATCATGTCATCCTGTTAGCCAACAGATCGTTTCTGTGAATCGTGTGTACAAAGTCAAATCCAGTTGGTCATTTTAAGTCTGAAATTGTAACAGGGAAAGGCATACCTGCTACTTCAAAGGTGTTATGATGTGCTACTAAAATGCAGCTCATTCTTAGTATTGGTGTTACTTTGAATTGCGGTCGGTTGACTTCATTCATTTCTCGCAACACACTATGAAAATAGTCTACTGTGGTGGAGTAGTTTGGCTGGTATATAGAGCGTCGCAGTCCCGCCCCCTTTCATGACCACGTGATATACCCAGAAGTGAATTCCCCGTTCATTTTCTCCATAGGCTTTTCAAAAAGTAATTTATTTAAAGACGTTTACGGCCGCGGACAAAGCCAACTGGAGTTGTGACAAATCATGACAACAAAACGCAACATTTTGGGGCCGAACAATTAATTACTAAGAAGAAAAACAACAAAAAAAAGCCGTTCTTCTTCTTTCTAATTATGTGTTCCTGCTCGAAAAATTGTGTTAGTTGTCACTGATTTCTCACAACTCGAGTTGGCTTTGTACGAGGCTTAATTTAAGAGGTCTTTAACCCATTCTGAACGGGAACCCGTTTTGGTGTTAGCATCATGTTATGCTTTAGCTATTGAAAAATAGCAGATCTACAAGCTCATAGCGCGCCACCGAGTGGCGCGCTACGAGCTTGTAGGTCTGCTATTTTAGAAAAATCGAAGAACGACTGACATTTTTAGAATATGATCTCAGGTCAGAATGGGTTAATCAGACCAGTGTGTGTCCAGTGGAAACCTCGTATGAATCTGATCTCAGGTCAGAATGGGTTAAATAAATACTTTTTGAGGAAAATGAACAGGGAATCGTTTCCTGGGCCCCGGTAGGGGGCGGGACTGCGACGCTCTATACCGTAGTAGTACTGAATCTGCTATCTGGTAGTAGTGAACTTGTACTACTGAATTACAATTTACAATTTAGGCATTTAGCAGACGCTCTTAATCCAGAGCGACTTACATTAAGCAAGAGCAAAAAAAAAAGCATGGGAATACATCACATAAAAAGCATATCATGAAACATGCATAAGCTAAGAAAGTAGCTTACGCATGTTTCATGATAAATGCTTTTTATGTGATGTAACTGAATAGCACTGAACTTGTAGTAGGCCTACTGAATCATGTGGTAGTACTGGTGGTGCTACACACACACTGTGACACACACACACACACACACACACACACACACACACACACACACACACACACACACACACACACACACGCACAGGCTGATGTCAAGAGTTGAGACATTGTGACACACAGTGAAGTTATTCCGATGTCGGCAAAGTTACGCAACTAAAACTGGGTTAAGTAGCACAGGAATGGTCTTAACCATCACTTGACTCACTCTCTCGCTCTCCCCCTTTTCATTCCTCTCCCTCGCTTTCCTTTTCACATGACTCGTCTGTGTTTATACAGCAACAAAAGTCACTCTGGCTTGAAGTCTGTCATTCATAGAGCAGATCATAGAGTTAAGGGCTTAGCAGCATAACTTAGACGTCACAGGACTGCACGCGCCTTGGTTTGATGTAACTACAATGTGTGTGTGTGTGTGTGTGTGTGTGTGTGTGTGTGTGTGTGTGTGTGTGTGTGTGTGTGAGAGAGAGAGGGGGGAGAGAGTGCAAGAGAGATAACGCTTACATGTGCATACACAACAGGAGGAGCCTGTTTCAAGGTGTATATGCGAGCGTGTGTGCATGTGTACGTGCCTTTGTGTACTCAGGCACGGCCCCTTCCAACGGTGCACTAACCACACACACCTGGCCCTGCAGCTTCCCCCTTTGCCCATACATGGGCACTAGCTTCCCCTACCTGGGCCCCACAGTGAGAGTGCATTGAATTCCAATAAGTGACGGTGTCAGGAAGAGTCTGTAGAGAGACGGAGAGGCGCGTCATGGAAAACCAGGATCAATGGGCAAGGCCTGCAGATCCGTGTTGAAGGTGTTCCTTCTTTTTTTTTCCTCCCCTCCAAAGGTAATCAGTTAGAGCAATGACTCAGCCCGGGGAGCTGATTATTCAAATTGGCTGAAGTACAGTATAATGGGACTAAGGTTCCAGTAAGGAACCATAGTCCTCTAGCCAGCTATTATACAGCAGGCTATTGTGTATGAATAGTGACAGGCTATCGATCGAGCAAAATCCTCACGATTTCTGTGGATTCACAAGATGATTATATTCAATCGCGTACCGTATACCGCCACAAAACAAGTGAACACTGTGAACAATTAAGCTCTAATTTGGCCTTTTAAGCCCATCTAAGTGTGTGTGTGTGTGTGTGTGTGTGTGCTTGTGCGTGCATGCACGCGCGCGCGTGTGTGTGTGTGAATATTTAGGGTGGAGGTGGTGCATGTGTATCAGTAGCCAGGTCACATCGCTCTGAAACAGAGCGTGCATTATAGCTATTCTAAGTAGCCTTGTGTTGGAGTAATGAAACAGATTTATGGCTGTGTTTGCCGGGGGTGTAATGCTAGACAGGCGGGCCCTGCCTGGAGCCTGGGACCCCGCAGTATAGGCCAGGGAGAGAGAGAGAGAGAAGGGACACACAGGAGAGCATTACACTGGGCTCTGGAGGAGGATGGAGGATCTTCAATCCTTCCTTCCTTCCTTCCTTCCATCCACCATCCATACATCCATCTATCCGTAGCATACATCAATCCCTGCTCTTGTGCCTCTTCTACGCCCCCCCCCCCCCTTCTCCCCCCCCCTCACTCTTTCGTTCCCTCTGCATATTTGCCAGGCCTTCATAAAGGAGCTTAAGGAGGGGAGTTAGCTTTCCTTGGTCCTCCTGCCAGCCCTTTCCCATCAGTCCAGCCCCCTGGAAAGGGTCCTGCAGACACCCATCTCTCTCTCTCTCTCTCTCTCTCTCTCTCTCTGAGCCGGGGAGCCTGAGGCTGTGAGCCTGGAGGCCGGGGCCGGGGGTATATATATACAGGCCTAGCATGCTTCTAGCAGCTGAGGCTCCCTCCGGAGTCGCCCCTTGGCCGTCCCCTGCCTTTGGCCTGGCTTCAGTCTTCGGATCGACTGAGCTTGCCTGCGCGAGACACCCAGCAGCACCCAGAGGAACCATTTGGGATCACTTTACACGTATAAACCTCGTTTCATCTCCTCAGCTTATAATAAAGACATAATGGGAAAAGGGAGAGAGGGGGGGGGGGTGGGAAAGAGGGAAAGAACCTGAGTGGGCGAGGGGAAGGAAAATAAAACGTAGAAAGCAAGCAACAAAGAAAGAGGAGAAATAAATGAATGCAGTTAACGAAAAGGGAAGGGGGTAGAGAGTGACTTCACCAGCCTGTCTGGTGAAAGGGGGTAGAGAGTGACTTCACCAGCCTGTCTGGTGAAAGGGGGTAGAGAGTGACTTCACCAGCCTGTCTGGTGAAAGGGGGTAGAGAGTGACTTCACCAGCCTGTAGTGTCTGGTGAAGGGGGAAGGGGGTAGAGAGTGACTTCACCAGCCTGTCTGGTGAAAGGGGAAGGGGGTAGAGAGTGACTTCACCAGCCTGTCTGGTGAAAGGGGGTAGAGAGTGATTTCACCAGCCTGTCTGGTGAAAGGGGAAGGGGGTAGAGAGTGACTTCACCAGCCTGTCTGGTGAAAGGGGGTAGAGAGTGATTTCACCAGCCTGTCTGGTGAAAGGGGGTAGAGAGTGATTTCACCAGCCTGTCTGGTGAAAGGGGAAGGGGGTAGAGAGTGACTTCACCAGCCTGTCTGGTGAAAGGGGGTAGAGGGTGACTTCACCAGCCTGTCTGGTGAAAGGGGGTAGAGAGTGATTTCACCAGCCTGTCTGGTGAAAGGGGGTAGAGAGTGACTTCACCAGCCTGTCTGGTGAAAGGGGGTAGAGAGTGACTTCACCAGCCTGTCTGGTGAAAGGGGGTAGAGAGTGACTTCACCAGCCTTTCTGGTGAAAGGGGGTAGAGAGTGATTTCACCAGCCTGTCTGGTGAAAGGGGAAGGGGGTAGAGAGTGACTTCACCAGCCTGTCTGGTGAAAGGGGAAGGGGGTAGAGAGTGACTTCACCAGCCTGTCTGGCACAGTGACAGTCCCTTGGATAGCAGGGGGATATACTGAGACAGAGAAGGACGTTGGAACGCGAGAGGGCATGGCAGGGAAGGCTGAGGTTCCATAACCTCTGTCTCCTCTCCACATGAACAGCAATCTGAGCCACTGGCTAAAGCTAACCCCCCCCTCTGGTTGGATGCTTCCACTCTCCCATCATAACCAATCAGACTCTAAAAGCGTGGGCCTAATGGAACATAGGGAGCCAAGAACTGATATCTGATTGGCCACCAGCCTTGTGGAGGGACTGCCTGATTGGAAAGTTGGTCGTGAATGCTCTGTCGCGGTGCCTGCCGCCACCCACTCATGTTGTAAATTGGGCATTGCCTTCAGTCGTTTTGGGAATATCGTCAGGGCATGTGAAACCGTATCGATTTGTTGAAATGTTTGACGTGTCTGCAGTCCATCTCCTTTCACTCAAAAAGTAGACTAAGTGGTGAAGACGAACCTAAAGATTGCCATGTAATGATGACTGCACCGAAGACAGTATAGGGGACGATGAAGAGCGAGCTACTGTACACACACTTCCACTCAGGCACAGAGAAGAAGACACACACACACACACACACACACACACACACACACACACACACACACAAGTCACTGACTTTACCTCTGCGTTTCAACCCAGCTTTGTGGGTGTTCTGTTTACCGATTACCAAGCGCCCACACAACCTGACCAGTACCAAAAAAAAGTGACAGTGGCCAAAGACACAGTAAATTGCTGTCTGCCTTCGTTCAAAATGTTACAGTTTGTGTGTGTGTGTGTGTGTGTGTGTGTGTTTCACTAAGATCGCACTGACACGTGGCATTAGTCGTGAGCGCACCGCAGGCTCGCAAGCTTAGTAGTACATATTAGTGTTGTCGAAAATGTTCGATGTTTCTGTAAATATAGATTCTGAAGGGAAAAAAACGGACTGAAAAAATGACTTTTCCATGGTATCGATGTATCGATACTAGTGTACGCCCAGCGCGCGCGCACACACACACACACACACACACACACAACACAGGATTACACACACAGACTGCGCAGCTCCTCTCTCACACTCCGCTGTGTTCTTTTCTTTTTATTTTTTTCCTTTCGCCTTTATTTAATATTTTTTATAGGAGGGACAGACAGTAGGCCGACAGGAAATGGGGGAGAGAGATGGGGGGTGACATGCAGTAAAGGCCGTCGGGATCGGGAGTCAAACCCGCGGCACACTGTCAGACTGGATTACCAGTCAAGGTGCCTGGACCGCTGACCGCTGTTGAAACGTTGAAACGTGCTATACAAATAATAATAATAATGTGCTCAAAGCTCTTTACAGTGGTCCATTCATTCATACGTTGGGAGGTGAAGCGGCGAACAGTCGCCGCCAGCGTCCTCACTTCCCATGCAATATATACATTCACACACCAATGGTGGCAAGCTCACACACCGACCGACTCACTGAAGGCAATGTGGGGCTCAGTGTCTTGCCCAAGGACACTTTGACATGTGGACAGGTGGAGCCATGCAGGATCCGACCCACGGATCATTGGACGAGCTGCTCTAACTCCTGAGCCACAGCTGCCCCCCACCCCCACCCAAAAAGATAAACCTGAGGTACTCATGCAGGCAGGTTTATTGGCCCAAATCCAACAACGACGACGGCCGGGGTGTGTGTACTCACCACTGCGAGGAGCCGTCCGTGCCGCTGACCTCCAGAAGGTCATAGTCGTCCTCGAGCTGGAAGTCGGAGAAGACCAGGGCGATGGTGTCTCCGGGTTCCGCCAGCACGGTCCACGTGCAGTCAGCGTTGTTGCTGTACTCCCCGGGGTAGTTGGGGCTGGTGATCACCCCACTCTGGCCGCGCAGGGTGCCCCCGCAACCGTCGTCAGCTGCAAATCAGACAGGAAAAGATCCAGTTGACCTATTTAGAACTGAGGCCGATTCTAATAAAAAACAGTTTTCTGAAAAACCTATGTCTCTACAGTATGTGAGTGGTTCTCAAACCTTTCATGTCAAGGACCCCCAGAAATATCTGAATTTGGCTGCAGACCCCATCTGAGAATATGTTCTTCCAGGGAGAAGCAAAGTTTTGAGATAAAAACGTTTGCTCTGAAAGAATATATACTCAAAGATATCTTCGTATCGCGGCACTCGGTGCAGTGCTATGAGCTTGTAGATCTGCTATTTCGCAATAGCTAAAGTATAATATAATGACACCAAAAGGTGTTCCCGTGCTGAATGGGTTAACTAATATCTTTTGGGACTATGGAACTTTTACGAAAGATTATTTCACGAAAAAAGTTTAGTTTTCCTCTCTTGAACTGTTCACCCCTTTGAGCACTGCAGGAAATTTAGAGTCACTAACAAAACACTTTCATTAAGAAATGATAATGCTATTGTTTTGCCTCGAAGTCTATGGACGAAGTGTGCAGACATCGTCTTTTGGATTCAGGAGGATACGAATTAGAGTGCGTTATTTAACTTATTCCTACG
>NC_137877.1:10269346-10281846 GCF_963924005.1 Protomyctophum bolini | reverse complement strand
CGTCTTCCTTCTCTTTCCCTCCCGTCTTCCTTCTCTTTCCCTCCCGTCTTCCTTCTCTTTCCCTCCCGTCTTCCTTCTCTTTCCCTCCCGTCTTCCTTCTCTTTCCCTCCCGTCTTCCTTCTCTTTCCCTCCCGTCTTCCTTCTCTTTCCCTCCCGTCTTCCTTCTCTTTCCCTCCCGTCTTCCTTCTCTTTCCCTCCCGTCTTCCTTCTCTTTCCCTCCCGTCTTCCTTCTCTTTCCCTCCCGTCTTCCTTCTCTTTCCCTCCCGTCTTCCTTCTCTTTCCCTCCTGTCTTCCTTCTCTTTCCCTCCCGTCTTCCTTCTCTTTCCCTCCTGTCTTCCTTCTCTTTCCCTCCCGTCTTCCTTCTCAAGGTACTGTTCTCACCTGAATAGCCCGACGGGGTCAAGGCTCCTCTCTGTCCCTCACATCGCTTTATATTCAGAGCCAAGACAATCTAACCTCATAATAAATAAATAAATAAAGAAACAAACAAAACAAACTAACTCGACTTTAACTCAAGAGTGTACAAAATGGTCACGAGTTGTCACGAACAGTGTCCGTGTGACAGTGCGTGGGACAATGTCTCTGTGGGACAATGAGGACATGGAAACAACAAGTATATCTTCTACAATGCCGTCGTCATGGCAACATTGCATCAGCGCAAGATTGCAGTGTTGAAACAAACGCAAAGAACAGGAGTAATGGAAGGAAGGAAAAGAAAGACAGACAGACAGACAGAAAGAAAGCCAATATGGTGACAGAGCACTGGAATGTATGGGGTGGACGAGGAGAGGGGGATAAGGGCGGGGTGGGGGGGGGGGCTCAATTCCTGTAATAAAGAGAAATTGGAGTCAAGTGACCATCAGCTGGTTGGAGTATGTTTGATCAATATAGTCATGAGGCCTCAGGTATGCAGAGCTGGACTTACGACCACAGTGTGCGTGTGTGTGTGTGTGCGACACTAGATAATCGCAATTATGTGAGATAATCGCAATAATTTTGCATAAGTTTCCACGTTGAAAAATGTCCATATACTTTCAAACATTTCCAAAAATGATGGAATCAGATCTACATGTTTTCTTTTTGAAGTATATAGGCCTATAGGTTTTATTTACGAAGCCTAATAGCTAAACAGAAATGGCATTTTTATTTATATATTCCAATGTTGAACGCACCATTCAATTATTTGTGTGACAATAAATCCAGTAAAATGCCGCTATACACAGCCCTGTGCGTGCGTGCGTGCGCTCAGGTCAGCGCGCCTCCCGTTATGCGCATGGGAGTCTGCCTGCATGGCGTGTCCGTATAGCCCTGCGCCGCCTCGGGGGCTAAATGGGAAAGAATGAGAGGAATCTGCTACTGATAATGCCACACTCTGGGATGGTCGTCAGCGGGATAATCTCCCATATCCTTCACCCCACCCCTCGGGCTCCTCTCTACTCTCTCTCTCTTTCTGCTTCCCTCACTTCCTTCGCCACCCCCCATCCCATCCCCTCCTCGCCGCCTGACCCGGGCTTCATCCTGTCCACCCATAACTTTCACTCTTCTCCCCCCCCCCCCCCCCCGTCTATTTCCTGGTTGTCACATGATGCTCATTCCTCTGCTGCGCCGCATCATGCTTTTTTTTATCTGTCTGCTGCTGTTTTGGGACTATAGCACTTCCTCTATATCCACGATGCTCAGTGTTTTATTTATTGGGGGGGGGGGGGATACTTTGCTGCGTTCGCCCAGCAGACGTCTGCTCAGGTGAGAAAACCAGGGGGAGCTGTGTGGCCGAACGGTTTGCGGAGCGGTCTTGATATCGGAAGGTCGCTATAGTTCGTATCCCCGGAACGGCACGTTAAAATTACCACCAACTGAAGTGCCCTTGGACAAGACATTAATTGAACCTCCACCATGAAATGTTCTATGAGCAGGGCCTGGCTGTAAACAAGTTATTGAGCTTAGTCCAGTTACCTTGGGTAAACATAGTACCTTTCCTTTCCTTATAGGGGTTAAGTGTTTTGCTCAGGGTCACTTTAACACGTAGAGAGCTGAGGTGAGCATGAGGAACTTTCCGATTCCCAAATGGCCTCTCTAACTATACTTGGCGGCTGCCCCAAAACTATAGTTAACTCTAAAAAGGGCAACAAAAAAAAAGGAACCAAATAATGTAATGTAACCTGTAATTTGTATCCTCTTAGAATTATACAAACGTAATCCATATATTTGTTTACTGTGCAGACCCTTGCTTTAGCCCTATAAGCTCTCCACTGAGTTACCTCAGTGGTAAACTCAAGAGTCACATTTCATGGATGATGATTGTAACCCATCTCCCTCTCGCTTCTTCTTCCTCCTCTCCCCAGATGAATTCTGCAGCCTGTGCATGAAGAAATGGTGGCGGTGGTGGTGGTGGGGGGGGGGGGGACGGGACTTCTCAGAACCACCACATCCACGGCTCTGGGTGTTGTCAGTTGCTCAGTAGGCAGTGTAGATCCTGTGTACCAATCAGCAGCTACATCTGGCTACTGGGTCTCTGAAGGCACTACCCACTTCCTGGTACTAGAGAATTCCATTCCCCCTCCCATTGGCTGGTGGCACATTCCATTCCTCTCCGATTGGTCAGGATGTCACGGGGGGCTCCATCCTGTGACCCCCACACACAGGATGTTCTCTGTGTCATAACGCCACAACGGGCCCTTGTCAGGGATTCTGTTTTCCAGTCCTTCCTCTTCCCCCATCCTCCTCGCTCACTCACACTCTCGCTCTCTTATTGTTAGGCAAATGTTGTAAAGTCTTCCCTGTAATAACTGTCACTTGCCAGAGTGACTTAACTTGATGTATATATATATATTAGGGCTGTCAAACGATTACAAATTTTAATCAGATTAATCACAAATGTATAGTTTGACTGCGGAACACGCTAAACCCGTCTATTTTCCCCATTGTCTTTTCCTGCTAAAACCCGCTAAACCCGCCTTTTGTTTTATAAGTTTAATTCGCCATTTCTTGATAACGCTTAAGACACAAGAGGTTTCCCTCGGAACAGAGCGACGAGGATGACGCTTTGGGATGACGTATACATGCGAGACCGGGCGATGCTTCAAAGGATAGTGTAAATCCCCGCAGTGAACCTTATTCAACGCAGTGAGAGTGTTAGTTAATCACCATTCCAACCATGTCAAAATATGCTATTTTTTTATGTATATCGTTGTGGGAATGGAAATAAATGACAGAAGGCGGATATACATTTAACATACATATGTATGTGAGGCGGGTCATCCATGCATGGATTAATGTTTTGCGTAATGTTTTTTTAATCCAAATAATTTCACAACTGAATTAACTCAGTTAACGCTATTTTGACAGCCCTAATATATATATATATATATATATATATATAGCGTCCCCACAAAATGTTCCAAAATCCCTTGCTTGTTCTGTTGGTATTCACTTTTGTTTTGAGTTACTTGGTGGACTGTGGACTCTGTAACATGTCCAAATCGGTGTTTTTTATTCCTGTCCACTGTCAGGGAGTGGGGCCTCAGTGGCGTGTGGAGGATCCATTCAGCTAGCTTGGCACCTCCTCCTCATGCTGGTCACCAACGTAGTTGTTTTAGGTTGTGGGACGGCATCCCGTTATCCTGAAGGGACAAACGTGGTGTTTTTCCATGGGGCAGTGTTGATGCTTGAAGCATACACACACACACACACACACACACACACACACAAACGCAACAAAGTTGCAGGACGCTCAGGTGCCTGTGACTGACATACACAGGACAACACGATCCTTACAAGCTGTACCTCATTAAAGGATTTCCATCGACATAAAAGACAATGCCAATTGGTATTATAGAAGGAGAGAAATGTTGAAGTCATTTGTGTATCGCCGACAATATCAAAATGCAAGGTTGAGTTGCCAATTGTGACATTTTACAAAATGCTAACATGTTGATAGAACCGTATATGTGTATGTGCTTGTGTTGTGTTGTGCGTTCGGCGTTTGTGTGTGCGCACATTAGGCCAGTCAATTTAACTTTTTACCCAGAGGAAATTGCAATAGTAATCGTTCAAGGTTTTTTTTATTATCCTTAGGGTCATTCAAATCATGGTAAATTCAGGGGTTGAAAGTTAAGGTACCATTAACAACCTATATATAATGCAAAAAAGTTATCTAAATTCCATTATGCTTTAAGCATGTGACGCGTCAAACTAGGAGGTTTTCATTATTCTGAATTAGTTTTGCACAAAAAACACTCCTTGAGTCCTTGGGCACATTTGGTCAAGTGGCTATGGCCGAATTTAGCCCAAGGAGTGTTTTTCATGCAAAACTAATGCTTGGAATGGATTCAGAATCATGAAAACTCCCTAGTTTGACACAATTTACAATTACAATTTAGGCATTTAGCAGACGCTCTTAATCCAGAGCGACTTACATTAAGCAAGAACAAAAAGCATGCGTAAGCTAAGAACGTAACAGTGGAATATCTTTATAATTAAACTATACATATAAACTATACATACTATACTATGGTATACTATAAAGTGCTATGACTACATAAAATGCAATTATAGTGCCGTCTATGTAACATGCTGTATAAAATGCTATCTAAGTCTACATAAAGTGCTATCTAAGGGGCTAGGGCAAGTGCTACAGCCACATCACATGCTAGTTAAAGAATAATTACATTTTGAATGTTTTGACTTATACAGTATAGGTTGTTAATGGTACCCCAACTTTCAACCCTTGAATTTACCATGATCCACAAAATATTGAATTGACAATTTTCAATATGTTATTTGGATATGTTATTACCTTGAACGATTGCTATTGCAATTTATTTTGGGTCACGCCCCTTTGTTTTAGCTTAGATTGACTGGCCTACATGTGCAAGTGTTCTGTTCTGCTATTGTCCCCAAGCAGTAGACGGAGGTGGCTTTGCTTTGCTTTGTCCTGAACCTGGCATACAATGTAGATTTCTGTGTGGTTCAATTCTACAGCTACATTGTCTGCTGGGTTTCTGGCTAGCAATATAAGCAGCTTCCAATGCTGTCGACACTCAATAGGGTAAGTTTCCATCTATTCCAGCCATTGTGCCTCAAGTGCTTGACCTTGACAATTCAATAAAAATGAAATACAACACACTAATAACAGTGAATGCACTTTGTTTTTTTTTTTGTTACTTGTCATATTGAATTTCCGATTGAATTGAAAATGCTGATAACCTCAAGATCCTGAAAGAATAGACAGCCTTCTACCGTAGCATGGAATTATCCTTTAAATGTGACAATTGACATGAAATACATACAATACAAATGAACGCAAGGTTTAATTCTGCCCCTTATCTGTCCCTGGGGTATTGAGTAAGCCCCATATAGTATACAGACATGCCAGGAATATCCTAATAAGTCAGCACAATGCCGTGCCGGGTGGCTGTCTGTCAACCTGCCGTCAGCCTGCCTTATTAGTGGGGCAGCACTGTCTCTACCTTAGGGCTTACATGCGCGCGCGCGCGCGCACACACACACACACACACACACACACACACACACACACACACACACACACACACACACACACACACACACACACACACACACACACACACACACACACACACACACACACACACACACACACACACACACACACACACACACACACACACACACACACACACACACACACCTGGTATTATGCAAGAACTGTACACATACCAACAGAGATCTGAGGATAAAGCACTAAGGAGCAGGGACATCCTCATCATCCCTATCCATCTGTGCAGCTGTGTGACCCTTACTGGTCCATTTGGACACACAGATACACAGCGGTATCTACAAGTTAAGAATGTTGTTAACAGTGTTGGTTTGGTAGAGTGAATTGTGACCAGATTTGACTAAGAGGAGAAAACCCTTTTTTTATGTTTCCCCCAAAATGAGTTAATAGCACAGGCAGACTCTTCACATACTAGAGCATGTCTGAAATAAGTGTCAGAGCTGAAAAAGACATGTAAATATTAAATATATGCTTAAACATGTAGCTAGGTGTAATGTTAGAGACCACCGAAGTGAACCTTTCAAGCCTGTTTTCTCAACTTGCAATAAGCCATATCTCCAAAACTGGTGGGTCAAACTGAACAACCAATATGTCAATTTGATTCCCTGCTTTCATATGACTAATTAAAAAAAAAAAAATGCAATGGCAGTCTCTCAGTCAAATTGGGTCACAATTGTTTTGTAGTGTTAAGGGTGTTTAGTATTAGTGTTCACAGTTTTAAGTTCCGTTGTTAGTGTTCACACTGTTTCTATAGTGTTGTGTTTTTGATACGTTTTCCCACAGTTGGCACTAGTGGTAGTGTTGTTGACAGTAGTGTCGGAATATCTGAAGAAGTTAAATTGTTCAAATCTAGTCCTAAGATAGCAGCTGAATATCAAAATGGGAGTTTTTAAAGCATTCTAGAGTGCAAAAGAGGTGCAACCATGGGGGGGGGGGGGGGGGGGGGGGATATGATTTCACAGATATTTTAAGATATTTGAATAAATCCAAGATTGAAGACACACTGTAACATGAATGTGCTTATATTCCAGCAAGCCGACTAAATGAACACTTTGCGTAGATGTTCTTCATGTACAGTGTTGCAGATGCTGCTGATGCTGCCAACAACAGCATCCATTATTTGTTTTATTTGTAGCCTCAGCACTAAGACCCTGAACGCACCAGAAGTTTATTTTGTCAATACCCACTGCTAACACAGAACTCCATCAGGATAGGCCACAGAGTGTACAAATTGGGATACATGAGAAAAAGGAAAGGAAGGTGGTGGGAGAGGTATGATGGAGACACAAGGATAAGAGAAGTTATATTCAGTTGAGAAGCTGCAGGCTTTTTTTCTCCTTTCTCCCCCCCCCCCCCCCCCAGGTGCCCTGTCACACTGCTCCTGTTGTAGTGTGGATAAAACCATAACGAGCATGCCCCTACAGCCAGGAGAAATACTGAGATTTCAGTGGCTCACACAATACCAGACCTTCAGTGTATAGTGTGAAAAGTAGGGGGACCAATTTCTGAGAGAACATAGACAACAATGCAAGTTCACTTATCGGTTTACCGATGGCCTTGGGGAACACGGCCATTACTCACAGGCTTTAGAAATGCGTTCACAGTGAATGGAGTTATATGCTCTGTCCCAAATGCTCTCACATTATTGAAAGGCATTGCGCACTGGTCTGCGAGAGAATGTGATTATTGGCTATGGATTTCTCTACAGAAAATGCCCTGCTGACACTATACATTGTTGGGTCTCAAACTCTGCACATACTATAGGTATGGACTGTTTCAGTTAACCTTAGAGCCAATGCAAACATTGTATTGCAGTTTACTTAATTAGAGCCATGGCACGCGCGCACACACACACACACATGGATTTCTGTTTAACAATCAGGTATGTGAAGGAGCTCAAGTGAGACCTTAATTGTTACATACAGAATAGATTGGAATAAAGAATATGAAAACAGAAGCCCCCCAAAAAAGTTGCATTGGGAACCGATGCGAACCATGTCGCCCGTGGTATAGTTCTGTTTCTGTAGAATGAGATGGATTGATGAACAAGTACAACCTCCAGCCATGATATACAAGCACACCCGTGGAGATATGTTGCAGGGAATTAGCCCCAAATCCAAGCCTTGATGCCGAGTGCCAAGCAGGGAGGCCTCGGGTCCCAAACCCGGCCCGGGGGGTTGAACCGCGCGACCTCCCAATCCATCCAATGTAGCCGATAGGATTACATCATGCATTAAGACTGCAATAATCTAGATTTTTACAAGTGTCTTCGTTCAGAACGGTCACATGATTGTGTTTAGTGGTGTGCATCAGTATGGGCCATTATTACATTGTTATACAAATACCAGTTCTGTTCATTTCCACCAAGGTTGAGCACACCCAGACGCTTGCCATTGTGACAGTATCCCATGCCCTTGGCTGGAACAACGTGATGTTGCACATGGGTTTTGAGCTAATCCAATGTGACACACTGCAAGGAATGCTAGCTATGTGAGTGGTTGCTAATGGTCTGTAATGGTCTGTGATGGTTGGGGTGTGGGGGCGGTTCATTGTTGCTTTGATAAGCCGCTGATGACGCGCGCGAAGCAAAGAATGATGGCGTCAGAGAGTGTGTCCCTGTGGGGAGGTGGGGGTCAGATTGTTGGGGTGTCAAACAGCAAACGCAAAACAGCAAAATAGCAGGAAAACAAGGGGAGAAAATTGACGGATGAGGAAGAAGGCAACAACATGCAAGTGTAATAATAATGAGCCAGCGCAAATGTGTTTGCACTAGTACCCACCAATGGGAAGGGGAGGCTATAAGGTGAAGGTGCCGTCGTATCCAACCTGGAAATGACGCTAATGTAAGACTTCCAGCGTCCTATGTCATCCCAGTACACACAACACCCCCCCACATTCTGCGTCAGCACTGTCGTAAATCAGTGGCGGGTGTGACGCAGCGGCCTCCACGAGGCAGGGCTTTCCCCCGGCAGCCAACCCACACAGCCAGAGAGGAGAGAGCCCAGGGTGAGGAGGACCTGTACTCCATCCATCCATACCCCCCATGAAGTCAACTTCATGACCTCCAGCCCTGAACTTTCAGTTACGTACAAGGGCTCTGTGCAATAATATAATTATTTATTTAAATGACAACTGCTCAGCCCATTCTACTGTTACTACTGTACTACTGTAATGAATGTATCCTCCTTACTGACATGTTTGCGCCATTGGTGAGATGCGAAAATACTTTTGGCTGTGCTGTACTTGTACTGTATACATTGACAATAAATTGAATCTCATCTCATCATCTCATACATGATGGTGGGCTGAGAGGGGGTGGTGTACAAGTCCCCCAGCCGGATATCATCATCATCACCACCACCACCACGATCACCACCACTGGTCAACCTTTGACAAGAAATATGAGAAACTACTCATTCCAACAAGTTAATACCTTAATAGCTAAAAGTGATTTTTGCTATATCTTTTCACACGGTGAGATAAAAGCACAGCAATGCAGCTCTGCTTGTGTACAGTAAAATCCTCAGTCAGAGATTAAAATAGGGTGCATGTTGCATCCCAAAACGCAGTTTACAGTTAAGGGACGCAATAAAACAACGACCTCTGCATCCATGGGATGCACTACTGTACTACTGTACTGTTTTTTTATTCAAGTTTATTTTGCTAGCTTTACTGTATAATAATCAATTCTTCTTCTGTTTTCTACATGAAAATAACCACGTCATTATAACCATCCCAAATGGGAGTTAAATACTGCAATTTGTAAAAATGACAAAATATGACTCCTAACGTCGTGTGGGACTCAATGTCCCTGCGACTCATCAAAAAGACCATCCCTGCACCCCACCCCAGGAAACCTATTCACATCACTGCTAAGAAATGAACCCAAATGTATACCCTCAGAGTTAAATTGAGACCTAAAGCCTTGAGTCATGTATGACAGAGAATCGAGCAGTTGTGTTATTGTGGACATAAAACCAGTCTTAATATCTGGTAGCAGGACCAAGCGTGGGCCTGGAAACAATTCACACAGTGCCCCGATATTCTACAGGTCAATTTCCTTTTTTTAAAGTACCATTCTGTCCAGCCCAGTACTTTTTCAATACCGCAGAGTCTCATTCAGGCTTTCCTTGTTTCAGCGCTGTAAAATCCCATGCCAGGTTTAAGGTTGAAAAGCGTGGAACGAATCCTTACATTTCACATTTCATTTGACAGCCTGTGATAAAACCCGAGTTCCCACTGGACTCTGTGGAAGCTGGAAGGACTGTGTTGTTGGCACGGTCGGGAGTGGCTGCAACAGACATCCTCCAACTGCTCCTGATCCACTCTCTGCCAATCAATCTAAAGTAATGAACCGAGCGCACCAAAGCACTGTTTCCATAGCCCACTTAAACCCCTAAATTCAGAAGAGGGGACTGCGTGAGATGTGTTTTTTGGGGCACAGGCTGGAGTGGCACAGCCTGGGACACTACAAACAGATGTCCCATGAGTGAGGTCACTGGGCACCTTCCCCAGTGACGAGGCTGATATGAATCGTGCACGGCTTTAAAAAAAATTATGCTGCGGAAGCCAAGACAAGTCATGCTTTTTTTTGACAGACAGACAGAGAGAGAGAACTGCTGTTTGGTTTAGCATTTACCAGCTTATAGTTAAATGGTAAATGGTAAATGGTGCATTTATATAGCGCCTTTATCCAAGGCGCTTTACATAGATTGTGCATTACATTCACCGGCGGATTGCGGCGGAAGCCATGCAAGGTATACCAACCAGCACATCGGGAGCAATTTGGGGTTCAGTGTCTTGCCCAAGGACACTTCGACATGTAGACAGGAGGAGGAGCCGGGATTCGAACCGCCGACCCATGGATCATTGGACGACGTGCTCTACCTCTTGAGCCACCTTGTAAAAGACATTCATTTAGACCAGGGGTTCTCAACGTTTTTGCCTGGGGACCCCTGGAAATGCTTCGGCCATGTATCGCGACCCACGCCCCGCCCCGCCTCCCCACCTCAATACAAACTGACTGCAAAACACCTACACACAAAGCTGTGCATATAGGAGGGGCGCTAAAATCAATGAGAACATAATAAACATTATCATCAATGAAGTTCATCTTAATGTTATATTAAAAATGAAGAAATACAATATTTTAAATTGTGTTAAATCAAAACAATTACGGCAAGTCCAATCACAATTAATCTTCAAGGAAAATACAATGACATATCTAATCTGTGAATGCTTGTGTGATTTATGTGATTTATACTTCAGTTAGCTGAATGTGACCAATATCGAGACCAATATGACTTCATAATATAGGTTCTTTGCCAAAGAATCAAGACATCTGACTTTGGCAAAGAACCTATATACTACGAAGTCATATTGGTCAGCGGTATACAGACAAGTATACAAATTGTATAAAAAGTGCCCTGTCGGTTTCTTTGTTTTTTATATGCCTGGCTGTGCCTATATACGATTTATTAAAAATCACCGTTTATTCAGTTGTCTTAAAGTTGATTACACATCAAAGGACACAATGGTTTACGAGGACATAGTGAGACCACACCACGTCCATGTGAAACTAATTATTTCACGTGCACACACACACACACACACACACACACACACACACACACACAGTCACACACACACACACACACACACACACACTACAAAGGCGGCAAGGCCCAACCTAAATACACTTGGAAGTTTGTGACGCATGCTGAATCATGACAACTATGCAAAACCATAGATTACCCAAAAGTCAGAGCGATGACTAACCGCCGGCTGGAAACCCGATAGAATGGCGACTCGAGGCGGAAACGGTGCCACGTGACACGCCGTGGCGCGCTGTAGTCTACACGTCTGAAATGCCTGTGGTTTTACCAGACTTCACCAAAAGTATAAGTGACCATGGATGGGGCAGACCCAGTCATGTTTATTTTGTTTCACCATCCTCATACCGAGCCCCATGAGTCATCATGCAGACATTGTGCAGAGGACCTTTATACAGAATTCGGTGTGCCAAGTTAACCAATTAATGCCCTACCACTAATTTAGGTACCGGTATTTGCAATTCTGACCTGAGATCAGATTAATTAAAAAAAATGTCTGTTTGAAAATGACAGTTTTCTGAAAAAGCTATGTTTCTATGTCAGCCGTTCTTCGATTTTTCAAAAATAGCAGACCTACAAGCTCGTAGCGCGCCACTCGGTGGCGCGCTATGAGCTTGTAGATCTGCTATTTTTAAATAGCTAAAGCATAACATAGTGCTAACACCAAAGGGGGTTCCCGCCCAATTGTGCCCTACCACTAATTTAGGTATTTGGCTATTTGCCGAGCCTCGCTCAAGCCACCCAGTTTGTCATGCTTGAATACACATTACAATAGGTGAATGATGTTATTTATTTATTGTAGAATTTGATTTGATTTGATATGACGGTCGAAATGTGGCACGTTTGTGAAATATCCTTTCTCTTTTAGTATAGTAATGCCAAGCATAAACCGATGAGCACAAGGAAACCATGTAGATCTTAGGCGTACACATTCATGTTAAAAAGTCTCATGACAACAATACAAATGTGTGCATAGCAAAAGTGTTCATGTCTACATTATGTGCATGTGCATATATGTGGCTGTGTGCTGAATATACAGTACACAGTGCATACTCTTTGTTCAAGCCCAACCATAATCCCTGCTTGTTTAACCATCAAATATGATATTAGTCAGACACTAAGGATGTAATCCTGGTCTCTAAACTGCCTCCCCCTGGCCAGCCGGGGCGCCTGATGGAGGGGAAAGGAACTGGTTGGAATAACGTGTTCCTTCCACGTGCTATACGTCCAACCAGGGAAACTCCCCCCTGTCAGGTGTAAAGGAGCAACTTGGACACTCATGCATGAAGGAAGCATGAGTTCAAATCCGTTGCTCTCCCCAGGTTGGTGGAGGGTGTGTAGAGCCCAGGATC
>NC_137877.1:10126846-10264346 GCF_963924005.1 Protomyctophum bolini | reverse complement strand
CACTGTCCACAGACAGGTATATACTGTATAGGGACCGGGAGCATCAAAACACCTATTCAAGGGCCCTCGGAGATGCACGGTCACTATTCTATTCCATTATCATCAATAACAATTGCAAATTGCATGCACTGACTGCACACACAAGCCCAGCTTCTAGAGCTGGGCTTGTTTCTGCGGTGAAGTAAAAGGACAGAGATGAGAACTACTACACTGGGGTCAGTCACAGTTCAGCCCTCATAAATGGGATTAATTGAAATGCTTATATAGGAGAGAGATGGTCTATGTGTTCAGGTGAGTGCCAATGTCTGTATAGGCAAAAAACACCTACCTTCAGAGTAGTAGCTGACACCTGCATGACGTGAGACCGGTCCCAACTGGAAACCAAGGATGCTCTTCTTCTTCAGAGAGAGAGAAAAGGACAGAGATGAGAACTATAGAGACAATGTGGAAGCTCAGTTCCAACAAACACAAGGTCTGTGACAAGGACTAAAAAACAATCACAGATTACAAGGGCAAGCAGCAGCAGTCGATGGGGAGTGCTGATGCTGTATACTGGCGAACAGACTGAATGCTTTCTACAGAATGTTCAAGGCTATACACAGATGCCAGCACTATAGCCTGGTAGCTGGAACGATTAGCTCTATGGACAATGATGGAAGTTAGTACTCCGACCTTGTAGCAGACAACATACTCGTTTTCTGAGGCCTCGTTCACACGTACCAAACACCAATCAGGCAAATGTTTGGTCGTTTTTTTGTTTTGCTATGAGCTTGTAGATCTGCTATTTTTAATTAGCTAAAACATAACATAATGCTAACACCACAAGGGGTTCCCGCCCAAAATGGGTTAACTGCCAGACCCCAAGTGGTCAGGGTGGGTAATGGCACGTCTACCACCCACTCCCTAAACACTGGAGCCCACCAGGGGTGGGCATTGAGTCTTCCGCTCTACTCCTTGTACAGCCACAGCTGTGTGGCCAATTAAGACCACTTGCCATGTACATGTATTATTGATTAGAGGACCACAATGGAAACAATACTTTTTTTGTGTGTTATCCTTTTAGCCTAAATATCTGACTGTATACCTCGTGCCGTTTACATTCCTGACTAATATTGAATCAATCAAGAGGTGGATTTATCTGATTCTAAACCACACATTTGGACAGGGGGAATGGGACTGTAAATTGCATTTTCATGTAGGGAAGAAACTGAAGGGGTGTCACTGGAGAGGAAAGTGTTAAGTTCCCATGGCTGGAACCATGAAATCTGAGAAGTGACGGGAGGAGAAGGAGAAGGAAGGAGAGATTTTGTGGGGACCGGAGAAAAGAGGAAGAGAGCTGTGCGGAAGACCCAAGAGCTCTTCCATTTACTATGCTCACTCTCTGGTGGCTCTGTTGCTCAACCCCACACTGTAAAGTCCTGAGTGTCCAACTGGAGATTTTACAAATGGAGATGCGTTTCAAATGAACACCTTCACTAAAACAGCCGGGACAGTGCTCCACGCTACTCGCTCCCTTCTGGCTGCAAAACTATGGAATGAACTTCCCAGGCCATTACAATCAGAACGGCAGACTAACTCCCAATCTTCTAGTCTAAAAACCTCTTCCAGACCTCTTCCAGACTCCACCTTAGCTTGCAGTACTTGCCCTAGCCTCGACGACCTTGCAGGCATATCACCACAAAGGCTAGAATTATGCAATTTAGATAGCATATTATTTAGACATAGAATTCTATAGTGTATACTGTTGGATGTTAGCTTTTTAGCTTACTTATGACACTTGACTATTTGTGTTGTTCTTGGGTTACTGTACATCGCTCTGGATTAAGAGCGTCTGCTAAATGCCTAAATTTTAACACTAAGAATTTTATACTGTGTACCGTCACATTGTTTCTTCTGTTTTCTCCTGGCTTGTCTCACTCCTTCTTTTTGAGGTTTCGTGAGGTTTCTCTACTGGGTGAGCAGAATGCGTGCACATGCCAACGTGCGTGTGTGCTCATGCGGGAGAGTCTTGGCAAAGAGCACGTGTTCACGCAGCCCGCTTCACCACCGGGGGACACTTTTGACAGTTACACCACCACCCCAGACAGGGTTCTTCTTTCCCTCCTGGTGTTAAAGCATCGGCTAGCGAACGTTTCCCCACTTCCTGTTCAGCGGCTGAATCAGCCCCTAGGAATGTACGAGGCACTGACTCACACTTCCTCCTGGATATGACAGAGCTTCCTCTCCTCCAACCAACTGATTTAGCCACCTCTCTCCTCTCCTCCCTCCCTCTTCCTTTCACTCCCCACACACACACGCAACCTCCTTCCTTTTTACAGTTGAAGGTTCGAGGAGGGGACCCGGGGAGTGGAAGAAGTGACTCCAGAGTCAGCGTAGCTTGTGTGTGTGTGTGCATGTTTGCCAAGGGGAGTGTGGCGGCCGGCCCGGCCGCGAGCGAGCGAGGCACTAAAGAGGGGCAAGTCACTCATCCCTAACTCATTGAGCATCTGAGTCATCTGAGTTTAATTCATGGTGTCTATATTTAGATGCCTCAGCCCTGCCCGATGACCATTAGTGAGCAGAACAGATGGATCTCTTGTGTCACGTCGCTCCAGTTAGCAACAGGTCCACCATTAACTGGTCCTGGGCAGGGCTGGCCTGGGGTCAGTCACAGCAACAGGTCCACCATTAACTGGTCCTGGGCAGGGCTGGCCTGGGGTCAGTCACAGCAACAGGTCCACCATTAACTGGTCCTGGGCAGGGCTGGCCTGGGGTCAGTCACAGTTCAGCCCTCATAAATGGGATTACTTGAAATGCTTATATAGGAGAGAGATGGTCTATGTGTTCAGGTGAGTGCCAATGTCTGTATAGGCAAAAAACACCTACCTTCAGAGTAGTAGCTGACACCTGCATGACGTGAGACCGGTCCCAACTGGAAACCAAGGATGCTCTTCTTCAGAGAGAGAGAAAAGAGAGAGAGAGAGAGAGAGAGAGAGAGAGAATGAGAGAAAGAAAAGTTAATAAATGCCATATTATAGATATATTATTATCTTCATATTGAAGGCGAAGCATAACATTGTTGTTAGAATGGGATAAAACAAATCTTATGGGAAAACATTCTGTATGAATCAAGGGTTTTCCATAATCCAGACCAGTATGCTTTATAATAAAATACATCTGACTGGACTTTTATTCTGACTTTGACTATTATTCAAGTATTTATATTGAAGTTTGTACATAAGATAGGACAGACAACAGATACATGACAGATACAGGACAAACCAACAGTACAAACCAACCAGTACTTTTTGTATACATTCATGTATAAAATATAAAAGTCTGAAACACAATGTAAATATAAATAATATTAAATAAAAATACAAAAAAAGTGGGTAAATAAAAAAATAAATTAAAAGGGGGGGGGGGGGGGGAGATGGCCAATGACTAGGTAGAAAATACTACCGCAAAGTAGGTTAGAAGCGGTTGCCAAACTCTGGTATATTTCTGAGTGGAGCCCCTGATCGTATATTTAAGTTCTTCGAGCTTGAGATGTGACATAACATCCTCCACCCAACGTTTGTGAGATGGCGGCGCTGCCTTTATTTCCAATTAAATAGTATCAGGCGTCTGGCGAGTAAAGAGGAGAACGCTATAGCTTCAGCCTGATGAGTTGGTATTTGTAACCCTCTAGGAGGGGCAGCAAACAGCGCCGTTATTGGATTGGGATCTATAGTTGAGTTACATACAAATATACGAGAAGGTATTAAATATCTCTGTCCAAAATGCAGTCATATACCTTTGACTTAGCTTAAAAAAACATCACAACACATTCCCCACGCAGTAAAATCCTCATTGTTAATTCATCAATTTGTAGACACTCAGATTGTACTTAAACCCCCCCCTCCCTGCTGATCCCCGTCCCTTACAGTCAGCTAGTCTTGACTGTCCCTCTTCCAGATACGCAGCGAGAGACGTGCATCCCTACTGTGCCTGCAGATGGAATAACAGCCTGCACAATTGTCTCTGCCACTCATTACTGCCCGGCGGTCTCATCTGTAAAATGTAGGCCATTCGCCGACGACTACTCAAGTGTGAAGCGGACGTCTTTCTTTGAGAGCACAGTGGAAAGTTTACCTTGTGACCAAGGTGCGCTTGCGGTGCTGATTATGCAAACATCCCACAGCCAGTATGACCCTACATGCATGCACACACACACACACACACACACACACACGCACACACTATGTACGCACAGAAAGAAACGCATGTATTTGCCTGAGTCATAGGTGACGTCACCTGCAACAGGTGCCTCGTTGGATACAGCAGGATCTGGAGCAGCCCTACTGTAGGTGTGTAGATGTGTGTGTGTGTGTGTGTGTATGTGTGTATGTGTGTGTGTGTGTGTGTGTGTGTGTGTGTGTGTGTGTGTGTGTGTGTGTGTGCGCGCGCTTGTCGGGATGTTTGCGGTGTTTACACATAACAGTGCAATCGTTAAAGGGAGCGCACGTTGCACGTCAGGGGATCTGGGAAAAACGGCAAACGCTAAGAGGACCTTGTGATGTCACACAGTCATAACCAAGGAAAATGTTGTGCAACACCTGCGTCACGATCTGTGCCGGGACACAACAGCAGGTCACAGCAAGGAGCGGGGTGGTCATCCTCTAAACAACATCTGTCATGTGAAGTGTCCGTGGTCCACGTCCATGCATACGCAGGGAACCACACAGCAGGCACACCACAGAGGTGTAGGGTTTGTCATTAGATCACGACTGGTGACTTATAATGCATTAGAGAGGCTGGAAAGCACCGTACTGTCCGGGCAGAAGGGCAGATAATGTGATGACTGCGAGAGCCTATACTTCAGATGAACACAACTTGTGGTATGTTTATAGAGAGAAAACTCATACAGTCCAAAACTCAGCTGAGACTGATTCTGACATGCGTGCACGCGGAGTCGCACACACAGTCACACACACACACACACACACACACACACACACACACACACACACACACAAGGAACTAGGCTCAAAAGAAGTCATGTTTAATGGGTGAAACCTATACTCATCTGTGCTTCTCATCCAACAAATGCATGTGCCTTACATAGGCAATTGGGCAGCATTATAAAAGTTACTGCCAAGGAGCGTTGTTACAATAGAGAAATAATCTAACGTTTGTGTGCTCTATCTATCTATCTATCTATCTATCTATCTATCCATCCATCCATCCACCCATCCATCCATCCATCCATCTATCCATCCATCCATATGCATAGTGTACACAACAATTTGTGTTGCGTTGGACCAATGAGATGATTTGTCTGCATTAACATGAGACCATCTGCTGCATCAGTGGAATTCCCCCTTCCATTTCAGGTAGGAGAACACCTGCACATCAGGCGACGTTGACTGAGCAACAAACACACCCCTCACTGGAGCACTGACCTATAAGCAGAGGAGCAATTGGGAATAGGTTGCTTGCTCAAGGGTATCTTGACAATATTGTTCAAGAAGGCTGAGGTTTTCTCAATCGCTTTTTTCAACCTGGTCCAGGGATTCCGACCTTCAGATCAAAAAGCCTACATGAATCCCATGTCCCTATTCTGAGGCTAACATTCAGCAGATTGTGTTGCAACACGTACATTTGTAGATCAGCTATCTTAGGCAAAGAGATTTGACGTAGAGGGGGAAAAAGTAGTGTACCCAAGTATAGAGCCCTGGGGTACATCGGGCTACTAAGTATATACAGTAGGATTTAACCACTTAAAACACATATTCTGGACCAGAAAACATTGCAACATAGCAGATCTATGCCCATGCACATATTTTTGTTTTTTTATCTAGCACTTTGAGATTTGCTTAACATGTAAAGTGTGTTGGGGCGCCCGCTGGCCAAGCGGTCCAGGCGCATCATGCTACATAGGCTTTGGCCTGACAGCGTGTCGCATGTTCGAGTCCCGTTCATGACAACCTTTGTCTCTCCCCTTCAATCTCTCTCTCCCTCTTTCCTGTCAGTCTTGATACTATCAATAAAGGCAGAGAATCAAAAAACTAATCTTTAAAAAAAAAAGAAAAAATGTAAAGTGTGTTACAAATAAAATGTATTATTATTATGAGTCGCAATGCAACAAATTGTGAGCTAGTGTATTTTCGGTTTATATGAGATTTGGTGTAGAAAGAAGAGAACCTAGTACAGACCCCTGAGGGACTAAGTGGCTAATGGCATGGATGCTTTCCACGCCAGTAAAAAGAGGATGACACACACCTCTGCATCTGTTCCTCAGTAAAGGAACCAAAATGATTAGTCAATGTTGTTTGGGCACATATTCAGTGTGTCGACCTTTTACCTACTGTAAAGTGTATGTGTATGTGTATGTGTAATGCTAATGGAACCTAAATGTGACTAAAAAATGACTAAGAGGCCAGAGTGGATTAATATGCCCACTGTTTCAAATGAGTCATGTAATCCATCCAGAGGACGGATACTGTTACTGAAAGTCACTGTCACATTCATTAATACCCACAGAACAACAGTTGTCCCTTTGGTGAGTGATATTACTCAGAATAGAAGAGTCATGGTGATTCATGCATGAGGGATAGAACCGTAACAGTTTGCCCATTTAACCTGTGTCAAGTTGGCTGCCCTTTTTCCATTAACTTTATCTCCATCTAATTAACGATGGTGATGATACTTTTTTGCACTCACGTTAACTAAACATTCCTATTATCAGGCACAAGGACAATGACAGAAATTATACCTCCTGCCACATTGGGAGAAAGCTCTTAAAACTGGTCCTTATTTACCTTGCAGACGTTGGGATGGGATGGACTGCCGACCTTCGATTATGTTCGTCTTACAGTATTTGTGGACACTGCCACCATGTGGCTTCCATCCAATCTGAGAGCCTGGCTGCAACCAGAGTGACCAGATGGTGGGTGGTCCTTGGCTCTGCAGTCCTGTATTCACTGAGCATCCATCTATATTCCAGACACAAAGTATGCACAAAACATGGATTAGGAAACATATAACATTTAATTCAGGTGCATTAGTGGAATGGGGTTAGAAAGGATGCCGTTTGCAGCATTATAAGTAACCCCAAGTGGTTCAGCTACTTATGACAAAACATTTTAAAATACAGAATTAAAACATAATGATAATGAAAAAGTTTGAAAGGTTCCACTCAAATTCTCCTGAAAGATTAAGCCAATGGTTTTGCTGAGCTAGATATTTATTAATTTATATTTATGCAGAAATCCAACATAACAATGAAAAGAGTCATGACTTTCAAATAATTATGTTGTGGTATGGTATCCATTTAACAGTAAGTGTAGAATGCAGCTGAATTAATACTAATAATAAAGCATTGAAATTGATGGCTATCCCTTCATCCATGCCTAGCTCTGGTCCATAGCTCTAATGCGTAATGAAACACATTAGAGCTATGGACCAGAGCTAATCCATGCCATAGAATAGCCGCAATTTGCAACTCTAGATGTTTTGATAATGGGATGAATCTAGAGTTGCAATACCCTCCATTGACTCTCCACTCATCTTTTTTGGTTTGCGATTTGCTCGTCTTAAACGACGTTAAACTCACCAACATTGCAGCTGTAGTACAAGCTTGAATTATCCTCTTTCAATCTGCCAAGCTTGTTTTTCATAAAATTCCACCGTAGAGATGTTATGAGCTACTTTCTGTCAAGACATCCTCTGCAAGTGATTATTTTTTCTAAGTGCTGGAGTTTGGAAGCACTCGTCGTACGTCACTGAACGGCCCTGCGTTCCACCTGTTTCGAATTGGCACATAATGCAGGAGGCAGCAGCGCGACCCGTTAATAAAAATGAGTGCTTCCAAACTGCAACACTCACAAAAGAATCACTTGCAGAGGATGTCTTGACAGAAAGTAGCTCATAACATCTCTACGGTGGATTTTTATGAAAAACAAGCTCAGCATATTGAAAGAGGATAATTCAAGCTTGTATAGGCCTACTACAGCTGCAATGTTGGTGAGTTTAACGTCGTTTAAGACAAGCAGTTCGCAAATCAAAAAAGATGAGTGGGGAGTGTGTAAATGAGCCCGTTTCATGAGGGCTAGGTGCACAGAAAAATGACATACCAAAAGATCTCCATCGTTGCCAAAGGTTTATTTCTCAGGAAAATATTTTTCACAAAAATAAACTATAACTTTCAAATAAAATCAAAATAACAAAATTAAATTACATGCTTAAATTCAAGCATCCAGTGTGGACATTACCAGTCCCTACACTGTGCTAGGGCAGAGCTTCCCGCATTGTGCCCCCTCTCTCCATGTCTCACCATGGACTGACTACATGAAGTCCAACTCAGGCCTCTCCCTAGTGGCCCATACCAACTGTCTAAAGACAGGTTTCCCCAAAGCATTCACTTACCCAACTAGTGAACATGTAACCTAGAAACATTTCCAAACATTTACAGTATAAATTGTCAATCCTAAAATGATTAACAAACCAGGTTTTAAATAACCCGTCCCGTTGCAATCATATTAAATAATATGTATTGCCAGACTCAGGCACCCCTGCAACATGGTGCCACCCAATTGAACCCTCCACCTACAAAAGGAGCAGTGGATGCAGTAGTGACTCTTTTGTGACCAGGAAATGAGGATGGTGTGAGTAGTGGGTGTTTGACAACATAGTAATGGTAACTTAAACTGTTTGACTTTGAAATAAATAAAAGTATGTTGACCAACCCATCTGTGCAAATGATTATGAAATGAAATGAATATATGCATATAAAACGGTAGAAGTCAAGATCAACTGATTGCTAACTTAGCCGGCATAGTTAAACAGCAAACTGTTGGATAATGACTGAATACCGACATGTGGGAATACTGAGTGTGAAATGAGGTTATGCCAAACAGAAAATGAAAAACAATTAAACATGTGTGGCTCAAGAGGAAAGTGAGAAAGCATTCTGTCTTTATCACAGAGTCAATGGAGGGTATTGCAACCAATTATAAAAAAAATCTAGAGTTGCAAATTGCGGCTAGCCATAGAATAGATGCTAACATGATTCATATAGTACCATCATATAGTACCATCGAAAGAAAATGTTTGTTAGAGAGAGAGAGTGTGTGTGTGTGTGTGTGTGTGTGTGTGTGTGTGTGTGTGTGTGTGTGTGTGAGCTGCTTCACTTCACACTGCCAGAAAACCCCCCAGACAATATGAGTTACTAATCAACTAGCAAGGAGCATCCCATTGGCTAAGGCTCATTAATACAATTAACTCAGAAGAGTTGCATTAACCTCCTAATAACACACAGGTGAATTGTATAGGACTTGTTAACCCCCACTATGGATCTTGCAGTGTATGCTCCAACACTGCCCATTGGAAAGATACATTTGTCCCGTCAGTATAACTATATGGCAATAGAGAAAGTGGAAGCTGGTGTTCCGATGTCAGCCCTTGCTGGTACCATTTCGAAACATTGGACCAAGTTCTGTGAAGTGGCCATGCCAGGAAGACAACAGCCCAAAAAGACTAGTGTTGACATCAGATCTAAACTTGAAATAAAAATCATTAAATAAACAAAAGGAACGTCAATTGGAGGAAGTTAAAATGTTAGGAAAAAAAGGTACTTTCCTAAGGCTTGACAAACTGTCATCATTGCTGACAATATTATGATTTTGTCATGTCATTTAATTGTGCCTCTTCTATGGACAAACAATGGATTTTGACAATCATTAGCTATATGGCAGTGCACGTTATTAAACATTAACACTTTGTTCCTCAAAACTAGATTGGACTGAATCCAGTCCTGTTTGTTGCCGCTGATCAGAGCAATGGTCACCCAGTTCTGGGCATTTTAAATGTTAAACACTGCCCTGGGGCCATGTCTAGTTAGACCCCTGAACAGTGTTTGTATTTTGTACCAAGTTTGGTGCGGATTGGGGGCCCCGGGGGTAACATGTGTGCCTTAGGTGTGAATGTCATGACTCATGGCAGACCCCTGAACTGTGTTTGTGGCAAGGCCCCCCTGATGTAACCCCTGTGCTGCATGCTATTCTGCTCTACTGCCATTGCTTATGGCATTTGAACTACAGTTTTGGTACTACAGCTTTATGCTTAACATTCTGCACATTTTGCATATCATGTTCCATGTAGGCAGCCTATCATTTCCACATTCAGTACCATCTTCTAATCTTGTTATCTGTGTAGCCTAATAGCATTATAAACTACTACTGTAGTGCATGTGTTTAGTGGGCGTGACAATTTAGCCCCATATTTCTCATTTACCTACACACAGTAACTCTTAGATGTGAGTAAAACAAGGCAAAACTTGTGTAGCCTATGACTATGACTCACAGCTTCAAGTTCAAACCACCAGTAACCACTAATCTGAGAGGAATCCAGGGGACTTTCACCACATGGGGACCTTAGCTGGGAATTTGACAGAACCATATGTTTTAAACATTGTTCGTACCTCGTAAGTGGTATAGGCTATTATAAAGTTGCCATTCCCACAAACAATAAGATTGTGCACGCTTCCTTACCTCAATTTTGCAATTTTAAGTCAATGTGTCGCAGACTCGCAGTGCTCGTCTTCTTTCAAGTTCTTTGTCGATAGGTTGCCAAATGCCAATTAATAACATCCGGTAGCCTACTAAACAAACAAACGACAGCAAACAAGCGCAACGCACGCATCCGGTAACCTATCTATAAGTTTCCTAAAATAGGCTACAGTACATTATGCTCCATTATAATCTTTAAAGTATTAAAGCTTGTGTGCGGCCGTTTCAACTTTGCGGTAATTTATTCATTCCAACAGTAAACGGCGTTGCCGCCTGCGAAGCACACGCGACCGACCGCAACGGCGATGAGTCCCCGGTGAGTCACCGAGGCGCACAGGCCAGGCCTGTGCCTATTTCTGTGCCGTATAAGAACAGCAGCACAGGAGGAGAGGAGACTCAGAGCATCAGCCCAGTCTGGACTGGAATGTCTGTCTGACTCAAAGACTAAATAAAATGTCTGATTTACAAGGGAAAATAAATCTTTAACCCTAGAACACTAAACATATGTTTTGTTACACCATCACCCAATATAAAATATTCCATAAAAAAAATATTTATCTTCAAAATATATTGCAGTATAGCAAACATGGCAACTTGAGGTACTCAAGGGGGGGGGGGTAAATCGGTGAAAAATGTGCAATTATTTTTTATATATATTCCTAAAAACGATAAATGAAGTTAGGAACTTGTGTTCTTTGAGTCCTTTTCTAAATGGGGACCATAGTAGGCTATACCACCCAAAGGAGCTACTAGTTTAATTGAATTACAATTCATTTAAAATGACAATACAAATAATGTATGCATTGCTATTCTAACAATATGTTTCAACATCACCACTGAATAGGCTACCATAATTCTATTTATAACATGTAGGCTATACAACCTTTTGTGTCAGTGTCATACAATGGCCCATGGTCTGACAGTAAAATAATAAATGACTTCAACACGTACAGTCCTTTTAATCATACTGTGTAGCCTACATTCAACCTCATAATTGTAAATAATCAGTATAGAACATATTATATTCATAGCTGTCAAATCTAGCCTAACTATATGAGCTCCATAATGAATGTATTGTAGAACTTTGATCAGATCCTACATTAGATACTATAGGCTACAAATAATTCATAAGTAATGTATGTTAATGTAATAGAGCATTAACCTTTGGTATGCGGAGGGTGTGTATTGTAATTTTGATTGTGATGAGTCACTACTATACCTGGAAAAAGGATAGGCATACAGTGGTGGAAAAAGTACTCAGTTGTTTTACTTAAGTAAAAGTATCAATATTGCAATTTAGAACTACTCCATAACAAGTAAAAGTACGGAATTGAAAATGTACTTGAGTAAAAGTACAAAAGTATCGACATCAAAATGTACTAAAAGTAAAAGTGCTCATTATTGCAGAATGTCCCATTTCACAAGTTCAAAATGTGTACAAGTAAGTCTTTTGAAAATAGCAGATCTACAAGCTCACAATGTGTCACGTTGGGACGCATTGTGAGCTTGTAGATCGGCTATTTTCAAATGGCCAAAATGTATAGGGTTGAAGTGGTTAATGCATGTTTTCTAATTAAAATCGCCAAAGTAACTAGTAACTAATGTTTTCAAATAATTGTAGTGAAGTAAAAGTAAGAATGTTGGCTCTGAGATGTAGTGGAGTAGAAGCTAAGTACTGGAAATTGGAAATACACAAGTAAAGTACAAATACCTCAAAATTGTACTTATGTACAGTACTTAGGTAAAAGTACTTAGTTACTTTTCACCACTGTAGGCATATATATAGCAGAACAACAGTGCTTCAATCCTGCTACCCTAATAGACAGGGGTACATGAGCACCTGGCCGTTCATTCGTGCTCTATCTCCGACCAAGCCACACTTCCACCACACATCTCTCTATGCAAAATAAAACCTGCACACTCCCACAAAAGACATAGACTACATTGCATTCGCCAAAAATGTCTTCTTTACTGTTTAAATATTACTTTTCTGAAACACGCTATTCTTGCTCAACCTCAACAGCCTACGTCAGAATCGTCATGTTGGCGTCTACTACGCCAACTACGTTCACTTAATGGGGCCAGTCCTTCACAGTGACACACGCGTTAGATCAACCACGCGACCGGGATGGTTTCTACCCCTCAATGTCGTGCCTACTCTACACTGCCATCCGAAGGCCCCTCCCCCTTTCACTGCTCCTGTGTGTGACCTGTGAACTACTCTCTGACTGCACTGTGGCTTGATTTATATGTGCGAGGTTGAAATGTAATGCACATAAATTAATTATAGGTCCAGCAAGCAAATCATGATTGTCTGTTTGTGCTCAATAGGTCACCATCACATTCCGATTTTAGGTGTTGTGTTTTCTATGACATTTATTTGGGCCAGTAGTTTCATATCTATCCTTTTTCCGACCAACACAGAACATGCTAACGGTGTTAGCGCGTTAGCATCCATCTTGCTTCTGATTTATATGTGCGAGGTGGAAATGTAATGCACATAAATTAATTATAGGTCCAGCAAGCAAATCATGATTGTCTGTTTGTGCTCAATAGGTCACCATCACATTCCGATTTTAGGTGTTGTGTTTTGTATGACACTTTGGCCAGTAGTTTCATATCTATCCTTTTTCCTTTGACCAACACAGACCATGCTAACGGTGTTAGCGCGTTAGCATCACACAGCTTACAGCGTCAGTGTTGCATGAATACTTTCAACCATGACAATGCCGACTACTTTTGCTACACACACTTCCCAAGGATTATGGAGATGTCTTTATTTTTTTTTTAAGGTTGAGAAATGAAATAATTATGGTCGTTTCTAATCTCAGCATTTCACAAGAGAAAGACGTGGATGCCTTTCGCTGCGCTGTTGGCGTTGCCATGTCTCATAGAAACAAGTAAATAGGTCTTTACAAATAATCCCAAAACAAGCGCATATAACAGGGGTCTGTAACCTATTTTAAATGAAGTGCCATGTTTTTATTTTCTAGATAGTGAGTCAGCCACAAGCTCACATCACAACAATAATCCATGTAATAATCACAATAACAATACTAATAATAATAATCATAATAATCCTGCTACCCTAATAGACAGGGGTACATAAGCACATGGCCGTTTATCCAACAGCTTTCTCCGACCGAACCACACTTTCACCACACATCTCTATATGCAAAATAAATTCGGCACACTCCCAGAATACATATAGGCTACATTTCATTGAAAGAAATGTCTTAATTACTGAATAAATATTACTTTTGTCAACCACGCCATTGTTACTCAACATCACCAGCCTACGTCAGAATCGTCATGTTGGCGTCTACTACGCCAACTACGTTCACTTATTGGGGCCAGTCCTTCACAGTGACACACGCGTTAGATGAACCACGCGACCGGGATGGTTTCTACCCCTCAATGTCGTGCATTTGCTGCGCCCTTCTAATGCTGCGCCACGCCTACTCTATACTGCTCCATGCGACTCGAACAGCGTCAGCAGCAGCAGCTCCGAGCCTCCGTCAGAAAGGCTGCCCACAGCACTGCACAGCCCCACACCCAAATGAATCGAATGAATGAATAAGGCGCTTATATCGCTATTGCTCAGTGGATGGGACATTTACATTAAAAGCAATCGGATGGACGCGTGGATAACGGCATGGTTGTGTGCAATCGGAGGGAAAGCTTCCATAATCCATATAGCTTCCATGCTAGCTGCTTCAGACACAGGGGAGGGGAGGGAGAAATAGTGCGAAATAGCGCTTATGCAACAATTACCCTAAAACACAAACACCTCAACTCGATGTCATTGTGAATAAGAATTTCGAGCGAAATAATAATTTTTGGAAGGACACTTTCACCCAGTATGAAGCTAAATGTGGAAGCCGTGTGTGTCACACCAAAACGGCTGACCTATAGAATCCTGTAACCAGCCTCTCGCACTGCCTGCGAGTTGGCTCCGTCTAAGGCTCCGTCTTATGAGCAAATTTAGAACTTCCGGTCTGACAGCTAGCAGATTTAAGACATCCGGTTGCTTTCAGAATAAAATAAGATTATTTAATTCGTTAATTAAATAATTTTTACATTACATTATTAGTATTATTATTACATTACAGTTATTGTAAAGACACACATTATGTTTCTGTGTAAAAATAAGTAATTAAATAACATAAAAAAGTTATCTAAATGGATAAATGCTATTCACTGGAGTGCATGGACTTTATAAAGTGGACACTGGACAAAAGACGGCTCCGCCAGGCAACTATCTGGACATACCCACGCGTTTGGGAAGATGTCCTCTACCACCCCACAGTCTCCGCTAAGCGGGAGAGGTGTAAAATTCACAGCAGCAGAGCTTCTACTGGGGTCAATGCAAAAAAATGTACCGTTTCCGGACCCAGAATGGACACTGGACAAAGAGGCCTCCGCGAGGCAACTATCTGGACATACCCACGCGTCCGGGGAGATGTCCTCTACCACCCCACAGTCTCCGCTAAGCGGGAGAGGTGTACAATTCAGAGCAGCAGACCTTCTATTGGGGTCAACACTCAAAAAAGTGCCGTTTCCAGACCCAGAATGGACACTGGACAAAGAGGCCTCCGCGAGGCAACTATCTGGACATACCCACGCGTCCGGGGAGATGTCCTCTACCACCCCACAGTCTCCGCTAAGCGAGAGAGGTGTAAAATTCAGAGCAGCAGAGCTTCTACTGGGGTCAATGCAAAATAAATTACCGTTTCCGGACCCAGACTGGACACTGGACAAAAGACGGCTCCGCGAGGCAACTATCTGGACATACCCACGCGTCCGGGGAGATGTCCTCTACCACCCCACAGTCTCCGCTAAGCGGGAGAGGTGTAAAATTCAGAGCAGCAGACCTTCTATTGGGGTCAACACTCAAAAAAGTGCCGTTTCCAGACCCAGAATGGACACTGGACAAAGAGGCCTCCGCGAGGCAACTATCTGGACATACCCACGCGTCCGGGGAGATGTCCTCTACCACCCCACAGTCTCCGCTAAGCGAGTAAATGGGTGCTTATTTTTCTATGTGAAATGTGGTGATGCTGGCATCACAATAGATGCCAGCATCACGCTGCCTCCGTCTACAACTTACAACTTCCTGTTTGGAAACCGAAACAGATGCTTCTGACATTTGCCTGTGCGTGCTTAATCGTTGTACTTCTGAACACATTTCCCAAATCTCAGTGATTTATCCACACATCGCTCTGTGTGTGTGTGTGTGTGTGTGTGTGTGTGTGTGTGTGTGTGTGTGTGTGTGTGTGTGTGTGTGTGTGTGTGTGTGTGTGTGTGTCGCGCCGCCCTCCAGCTGCAATTGCGAGTGTGCGCTGTGTGCAGGGCACACTACTGAGTTTCAAACCACAGCTGAAACATGAAGTGGAGTCTGTCAATTCCCGCAATTTCCTTCTTCCCATATTGCGCTGCAACGACACTAGGATTGAGCCCCCCGAAGGGGGGCGAAATTCTAGTATCTATATATACAAGTGAGAAGTGGTACCCATACTCATTCTTTGTGCTCTATCTCCGACCGAACCACACTTTCACCACACATCTCTATATGCAAAATAAATTCGGCACACTCCCCGCACTGACATAGCCTATTTTTTAGCCGTTCAAGTGTCTCATTTACTCTGCAAATATTACTTTTATGAAACACGCTGTTATTGCTCAACGTCAACAGCCTACGTCACAATCGTCATGTTGGCGTCTACCAAAATCGTCATGTTGGCGTCTACCTGTCGTATTTGCTGCGCCCTTGGCTGTTGCCACAACACGCGAGAAACAAGGACTTTAACCACGCTACTTGCATACACTGCAACTCGCTTACAATTCGCAAACCTGGCAACCTGCCTGCCCTGCCTCATACGTCACCAGCTCCGTCGAGCTCAGAATCTGTCGCAGCCATCTTGCTTTCCATTTCGATGGGAGAGTGGACATTTAATGCAAATAAATTATTTATAGGTCCAGCAAGCAAATCATGATGGTCTGTTTGTGCTCAATAGGTCACAATCACATTCCGAATTTAGGTGTTGTGTTTTGTATGACATTTTCCCCAGTAGTAGTTTCATATCTATCTCAGCTTTTGCCTGATAGCACACATGCTAACGTTAGCAGCATTTGATGACAGGCTGCCACTTGCCGTAGCAACGTACAGTGTGCGCAGATGGGAGAGTGGACATTTAATGCAAATAAATTAATTATAGGTCCAGCAAGCAAATCATGATGGTCTGATTGTGCTCAATAGGTCACAATAACATTCCGAATTTAGGTGTTGTGTTTTGGATGACATTTTCCCCAGTAGTAGTTTCACATCTCTCAGCTTTTGCCTGATAGCACACATGCTAACGTTAGCAGCATTTGATGACAGGCAGCCACTTGTCATAGCAACGTACAGTGTGCGCCGCAGACCTAACATGAGTTGCTTACAACAGAAACACACGGCCTTTTAACCACGCGACTTACACACAACAGGTCGGGAGTTATTAAACCGAACGTGGACGCTGTTTCAGTGTTACATTTGCTGCGCATATCGGATTAATTGTAACGGCATGCATGATAAATGTAACAACGCTACAAAACACCATTAAACATATCGTTTTCAGCTTAAAGCAATTATATTTCATTGAAGCAACTCCTTAGCATTGTTTTCATACCATGGATGTGACAAGAAAATGTATCAAACATAAGGGAAATATTAAATAGTATCGGGTGTACCAGTTTGGCCATTTCTTTTTCTTCAATGGGGCAATACATTGATTAAACAGTTGTACCATGTTATACAACCCTAAACTAATTTTAGAATACACTACACAATACAATACAAATTTAGAACATATTTTGCACGTTTCATTTTTTTACTCAGAGATCCGTTTAGCTACACATGTGATATTTTCAGGCAACGGACCTACACATGTCAGCTACCATAAACCACTTCAAGTTATTTTTTTGATAAAACAGGTCGGGAGTTATTAAACCGAACGTGGACGCTGTTTCAGTGTTACATTTGCAATAGATAAACAAGTCCAAAGTAGCTTATAATGATCAGACTTGGCAACACTGTCTCTAGGTTGAACGTTCGACTTTACAAGCTCACACATATGAAATATGTTTTTTTGAATCTTCAAACTGAGACATATTTTATGATAATACTGTTAGCACAGTCATCATACTCCAAGAGCATACAAATGGAACCAAATGGACCCTGATTTTCCCAGAGAGCAAATGGTATCAAATGGGGGTCTGTGGCCTAATGCATTTCAAACTGGGGGTTCTTGGTATTATATTCTCTGCATATCTTATCAACTTGGGGTGAATATTTCACCACAATACTTTACTGAATATTTCACAAGAATATAACACAAGAGTCAAAAATTCCTTCTTCCCATATTGCGCTGCAACGACACTGGGATGAGCCCGGCGAAGCCGGGCGAAATTCTAGTTTTATTAAGCCAACAATGTTACGAGCAAGCTTCAAAAAATATGAAAGTGTCTTTTATTTGAAAACAAGCTACATTTACATGTTACTGTAGGCCTACATAAAAAAGGAAATAAAACTAGTCACTACATAGAGTCTGATTTCAGGAGACAATTAATTATAATTTAGGCATAGCAGACGCCTTTTATCCAGAGTGACTTACAGTAACCAAGAAAGAACAACACAAGGTAATACATCAAATACATAACAAAAGTATCATTGTTTTGCCAGCTATAGTACAGTAGACTAGATACAGTATGGTAGTCTTCACTACCCTCCGACACATTCCTCCCAAACCCAGCACTTCCACAAATGACTATGATTTCCCCTTGGCTGATGAAAGCACTTGACCCACACATACAAAATAAATATCATTTTGCACTCCTGTACATCCACTTCCTGGCCTTAAAATACTTGCATGTGTTTTCTGTGTTAACTTATGAGTGAGTCATTTGGTTTAAGAGCGAAAACAAATGGGAAGGGAAGAAATACAAGCTGAGTCACTGGACTGACTAAGACATTTGGAATACACCTTCAGGATTTAGGAAGCTTTGATCACATTCTTAATATTGTGTGCGTGCGCGCGTATGTGTGTGTTTTCATGTGTATGAGAATCACTGTGAGTCCATCTCATTCATAACTAGAGTGACACCTACTGGCAGTACACTGGTTCTCTAGGTTCAGTGATTTGGATATCTTGCTTCACAACAAAAAGGTTTTGGTAAACTTTCTGTAATACGTTTGCATGTTCTCCGCGTGTGCAGGTGAGGGTACTGCTACCCCAAAACATGTGCATTTTAAGACACATGTATACACTCTTGCCAAAGCCCCTGTCACAGCATGATTGAGCTGGTCCGCAGGCTCTGGAGAATAGCTGCCCCAAGCACCCTACCCTTATGGGTATACCGGTAGCCTATTTTTAAACTACTATAACACTAAGGACTTCACTGTGTGATGGTGCCATCTCAGTCAGTGTGGTCAATAAGGATGTTAAGGTCACGTGGTCAGGAAGCGCACCCATGGCAACCGAGTTATCTTGTATCCTTGGTGTTTTCCTGTTGAGGTGCTATAGCTGCAACTCTGTTTGGGTGGAGAAGCACACGTCAGTTAGCAGAGTTCTGTACAACCACTGGTTGAGAGGGTATATCGCTCAATTTGATGGGGCTCAGGGTGAGCACCTGTGAGGTGAGGTCTGTGCGGATGTTGATGTGTGTTGTGGTGGTTTTGTCGTGGGCTAAAGTGGGTCTGGAGGCTGTCTCATCAGAGCAGAGAAGTCGTTGCACCTGTTCCTTGGCCTGGACAGGTGCAATGCCTGCGTATATAGGTACATCGATCTACAAGAAACTCTTTAAGGACCACATCAGGTAAGTACAACTGCTGAATTGGTCTCTCTCCTACCCCTTCAGCCAACATGCTTTTATCAATAACTAATAAGGAAGAGAACGACCCATTCTGAGTTACTCTGAAGAAGACACTGTGCTGTCGAAATGTCATTCATCCTTTTTTGCAGCTATTAAAAGTTTTTAAGATGATCTGTGTGCTCCATCTTTTTCCTTTTTGATGCAGTGCTGTGTTCCCTGATTGCTTGAGCTCACATCTGGTACTGGGCACTGGTTATGTAAGGATGGTTGTTACCTTAGCATCAACAGGGTGCACCTACCCATGGCCAGTCACCTTTGCAAATTCAAACTTTGCCAGGGTAAGTTTCAGAGAACTTTTGTTAAGCGGTTGAATACTATACCCAAGAACTTCATATGCTCAGACAAATCAGAGCAATACACCGACACATAGTTTAAGTATGCTACAAATTGGGACATCACCAAGCAGTGAAGCACCATATTCATTAGGTGCAGAAAAGTACATTTGAAATCCTGAATGGCACAAGAAATAAAAGGGCCCTGCCAGTATCCTTTTAGTAGATAAAAACAGCCGACCCAACATCACACAGTCCTACATGCAGGGTAAGGGGAAGGAATATGGCCCAGTGACAGAATTTCCATTGCGATAATCTGCGCAAAAAGCCAAAAACTAGGGGAACCATCAGTTTTAGGAGGAGTCAATAAGCAAAGAGAACTCCAAGCACTATATCTATAGGTTTTTCAAGATCATTTTCCGTTACAAGATACAAAAGAACAGGGTAAACTGTTGGCCTTTGTACAGGGTCGATTGAAAAACATAAAACTGGCTCTCTGCATGATCTATTAAGGAAGACTTCTTAGACAGAAGCCCTGAAACTGGGAGGTCGGGAGTTCGATCCCAGTATCAAACCTATGTCCTGTTTTCTTTCTTCTTTCGTTTCCTAGCGTTCATTATTTGTGAGGGAAGTATAGGCTACTGTACGCACAGTACGCTCTACGCAGTCTGTTCCTCTTTTTCTTAACCGTTGATTGACAAACTTCCTCTTTTCCTCTGCCCCCTCACTTGTTCTTATATATTTGTTGTATAAACCAATAGACTCTCAGGTTATGTTGTCGCCCCCGTGTGTGTCTAGGTTATGTTGTCGCCCCGGTGTGTGTCTAGTGTGAATTACTTTCATAGACTGATACTTGCCGCTCTTTGGCTACCTTCTCTTTACTTAATTTCTAAGTCAATTTGGACAAACATGGGGACTCACGATGCATCACGCTGTGAGCTTGTAGGCCGGCTATTTTCCGCAAAGATATTTGGTAAATATAGGTGACCCTGGTCAACAAGGTATACATTGTTGCTGTCCGGAAGAAACCACCCAACTCAATTTTGAGTTTTTTTAAATTATCGTTTTCATAAATCAATGCTATTGAACACCCCTTACGTCTGTGTGTTGGTTAAAAGAATATCGAACCAATGGAAAGTATTAAAGTTGCTCCTCCTCACTCCATTGGATCCTCAAACTAAATTATCTGCCAAACCAGTTAACTCCAGCTAATCTTTATTTATTTATATAAACCAGTGCTATTGAACACCCGTCTGTGTGTTTGTTTCGACAAAAACCTCCTAACTTCACTTGAGCTGGATTTTGGAGTGTTTTTTTCCAGACAGCAGAGATACTGGACGACCAAACCTTTGCCGACAGCAAATGTTCTCTTACAGCGAGAAGCACACTGCATACCTCAAAAGAAAGCTTAATTTGTCCACTCCAAAAAAAAAAAAAAAGATTTGACCATCTTCCATTATGGAGATATTTACCTTTATGTAACACCTGCTTTTGTAGTAACGTGCTATTCTTGAACAGAAAGCCTAGTTAGGGACAGTTTTATGACAGACGTTGACAGGCAGTTATAAAAATGAACACAGAAAATATCCTATACATTATTATCGAATGAAAGCCCTGAATGTCTACTTTTACACATTGATCCCATCTACCCTTCGTCGGTAATTGGCTTTTGTATGAGCATAGGGACTGAGGGAACATATCGGGGTACTACCGTTTTGTTTACATCACAAACAGGAGCGGATGGAAGGGATCTATGGCTCCTGTATGTGGAACACAACCAGGAGCGGATGGAAGGGATCTATGGCTCCTGTATGTGGAACACAACCAGGAGCGGATGGAAGGGATCTATGGCGCTGTATGTGGAACACAACCAGGAGCGGATGGAAGGGATCTATGGAACTGTATGTGGAACACAACAAGGAGCGGATGGAAGGGATCTATGGAACTGTATGTGGAACACAACCAGGAGCGGATGGAAGGGATCTATGGAACTGTATGTGGAACACAACCAGGAGCGGATGGAAGGGATCTATGGAACTGTATGTGGAACACAACCAGGAGCGGATGGAAGGGATCTATGGAACTGTATGTGGAACACAACCAGGAGCGGATGGAAGGGATCTATGGCTCCTGTATGTGGAATACTGTGCCAACATGTATGTACCAACAGGAGACATTCTAGGGCTACTACTACTAATGAAGATACTGCGTATGCTCAGAAGGCTTTCAGGAAACAGGTTTGCTGCTGAATACCTTTATGAGATCTTACGCAGCTGCGAAATCTGAAGTCGCTTTGGGAAACTCCATTGACATAAAGCAGGCTTGTTAAATGAACATCAAATGATGCACACGGTGTATTGGCAAGTTGCGAATGAAAAGGGATCAAATTGACTGGGATTAATTTTAAATCCAGAATCAAATCGAATACCAAAAGATTAACAACCCTATTCATCATCATCATCAATAAATCATTGAAAATAACACTAAATCAAAACCAGCAAGACAAATCTTTAAATGATGGATAACAGAACACGACAGAATGAGACAGTTAAATAAACAACATACAACAAACATCGTGCAACAAGGAAATCCAAAGTCCATCTGTAATGATGCGTTTCCAAAGTGAACAGATAGCAGCCAAATAACGTCGTCACAACATATAATCCATGTTGAATGTTGAATACTCACGGACTAGGAGACAGATGGACAGGAAAACCACAACCTCAGGGGGCACGGTGGCACAGTTGGTAGTGCTGTCGCCTCACAGCTAGAAGGTCCTGGGTTCGATTCCCGCTCGGGGCGCAGTGGGTGCTGGCGGCGTGTTTCCTCCTCCGCGTCATCAGTGCCCATACCCAAGGCGGTGTTGGCGAAAGGGCCTTTCTGTGTGGAGTTTGCATGTTCTCCCCGTGTCCCCTAGGGTAGGTACCCTCACAAAAACATGCAGTAATCCTGGTCTCTAAACTGCCTCCCCCTGGCCAGCCGGGGCGCCTGATGGAGGGGAATGGAACTGGTTGGAATAACGTGTTCCTTCCATGCGCTACGTCCAACCAGGGAAACTCCCCCCTGTCAGGTGTAAAGGAGCAACTTGGACACTCGCATGAAGGAAGCATGAGTTCAAGTCCGTTGCTCTCCCCAGGTTGGCGGAGGGTGTGTAGAGCCCAGGATCACATTAGATAATTGACACAGGGTGAAAAATGGGTTACAAAATCGTGGGATAAAAATTATAAAAAAAAAAAAAGGAAAACCACAACACTGTGCACGTTCATTTTGCAGCTGAAGAAGCTGTGAAGTGCAACCGTCTTTTTATAGAGACACACGCGGACTACAAATGCCACGCCCCCACCAAAACGAGACAGCGGCCCCGCTTCTGGTCCGTTTCAACGGTGTACTGCAGCTGCCAATGCAATCCCTATGAGAGGCATCATCTTGGAGGTCAAGAGTCTTCACCACAAGTTCACAAACAACCACTTGCAAACATGAACAACCACATGAGATCGTGTCGCTTGGACCCGCTGATGGGAGATTATGATTTAAAAAAAAAGGCGAACGGATGGAAGTGCGGATAAAAGCTGCCAGTGCTGGCTATGTCCTCTATATGGGATAACGTCCCATATAGAGGACATAGCCAGCATTGGCAGCAGTCTTCTGTTTGCGAGTGGGGGTTTGTGAACTTGTGGTCAAGAGGTCTTGACCACAAGTTCACAAACCCCCACTCGCAAACATGAACAACCACATGAGATCGCGTCGCTATTATCGAGGTGAGCCCCGTGCGTATTATTAAGCCAGTCACAGGTGCGTGCTGGTCACCCTCGGGCCCTCGCCTCTGTGCGTCCCTAACCAAGCCAGGATGAATGACAAATTAATAATTGTATCCACCTGGACTTTCAGTTTGTCCTCCGGCAACCAACGACTTGGTGAGTCATTCAAATCCATCCATCCAGCCATCTTCAACCGCTTATCCGTAGTCAGGTCGCGGATCTAGGGAGACGACCGAGAGGCATCCTAACCAGATGCTCGAACCACCTAAGCTGGCTCCTTTCCAGGCGGAGAAGCAGCAAATCCAACGAAATGGATTTCAACTGCAGAATGAGCACAAGAGAGCTGAAGGTGTAAATAAAGACAGTTTTATTTATTGACGCATAAAACATCCTTCAAACAATAAACCCATTTCAAGGAGGGTCTCTGTACAATGCTTACTAAGCAGTATCATTTATATAGAAAACGTACGAAGGGCCGTGCTTAAAATTTCATGGCTCCTTCTAATTTAATGGCAGGTACTCTGGGAAAAAAATTACAGCATTCCATCAACAAATATTTTCAAGCAATAAATATGCATTTATAAATAGTGTCCATTTACATCAAAATTAGAAAAAAAAGAAAAGAAAATTAAAGTCTACTCCTTTGTCTATGTGCAACCCATTTTCTCTGTGACTTGGCTGTTGTTTCTCTCAAAATGATTTAATCTTTTATACCCAAGAAACAAGCAAACCTAAAAAATAATAATAATAATAAAAGCTCAGCGTGGTTTCCGACAAACGAGATCAAAACATAAGACCAAATAAAAAATAAAATAAAAACGAGGGGAAATGTTTCAATCAAACATGTCACTCGACTCTTCACATTACAAAACACTTTTCTTCTTTTTTTCCTGACCCAGGAGATGTCTATCTATCCAACATACAAAAGACCAGCTATGCTAGTTTACTCATCTCTGGGGTGGGGTGGGGTGGGGGGGGGGGTGTTTTAAGGTAACGAAAGTATGAGAACTCGTGTCAACACACAAACATAATACGAAGAAAAGGAAAGAAAACCTCAAGTCAGTAGTCTTTTGTGTGATGTTGATGCCAGTTGTAACATAATATATACAAAACTTGTGTATATTGGGGTGGGGGGGGGGTGTTTTCTAGAGAAGTCCAGCTGGGCCAGCAGTAGAACAGTCATGGTTGATGAGGAGAGGCTGATGCCACCCCCCCTCCAGTCCACCGGGGGGAGCCACACCACTCTGGGCAAGGTTGCATAGACACAACAGCTTTCACACAGCTGCCTTATGGGATAGCTACAAAAGCGCAGTTTGAAGGACTGCTGGGCTTTACTTCCTGAATATCAGAAAAGAAAGTAGGGTCTCTCTCGGAGAAGTCCGCCAAGAACTCTTTAAAAAAATTGTCCTCAGAACAATTGTTCGTTTACCATCAGGAGGAGGAAGGCAGAGGACTTGCCTGCAGGAAAAAGAAGAAAGAACACAATGACGCTCGATCTGTTCTTCCATTTGTGCTTGTAGGTCACATGTCATATATGTATGCACATGCATAAAGTGAGTGGCAATTCGGGTGGGAAATGATGATGTCACACACATACCCTCTATTTTTGTGCAAAACGGTTGCCAAGTATGTAATTAAATAGGGCTTAGGTGGTTAATCATACTATAATATCATATAGATGATAGATAGGACCCCCAAAATGTATTTGGACCGCAGACCCCATCTACAACATTTGTGATGCACTATAAGCTTATATATCTGCTATTTTTGAATAGCCAAAGTATGGTTAAAGTGGATAAAATATTTGTGACTCTATATTAACACATTTTTGCTGGGGAGCGCCTGGTAGCCAGCCATGCGATGCCATGTGCCGTATCGCACAGCACACGTTCTGCCACAGCAGTAGCAGCTGTGCATATTCAATCATAATCACTACATCTCTTCTAACTTCTTACTGTTACCAGGATTACGTGCTAGACATTGTGTGACCACCACATTGTGCGGACCCCCATTTGAAAAGATATGCCAGGGACCCCCACAAGAGAAGATTTTTTTTACCGCTGTAGAAATTATTCTCATCCCGTTTTAATTTCAAGGACCCCCCAGTTTGACACGCATTAGTCTACGCAACCCCATTTAAGGTTATTTCTATCTCTAGGACCCCCAATTTATATTGTAAAATCAATGTTAATGTAACTATCCTTTAGCAGGGGGCCCCCCTGGAACTGCCTCAAGGACCCCTGGGGCCCCACTTTGGGGACCACTGCCGTATACAACATCCAGGCGGCCCTTCTTTCTAGTACTTACAAGTGTGAACTGGTCGTAGACCTGCATGAGGTCCTCTACCCTGTACTGCTCTAGCACCACAAAGTTGTCCAGGTTAGTGCTCCCCCTACGGGCACAGTCCTGGCAGTGCACCACGTAGGTTTTCCTGCGGTTGCTCTCACTGGTCACAAACAGCAGGTCAAACACCTCCACCTGTGGGGACGAGAAGAGTTTGGAATTGTTTCAACAATCAGACACAAATAAAAATCCCACGTCAACATTCTGTCAGACACCACTAGCACATTTAAAAACGACAACCACATAATAATAACACTAATGCTTTTTTTTGTTGGCTAGCTATCCTACAAAACATGCACACAGGACATTCACAAAGGTTGCAACATTCAATTAAAAGGACACTTCACCCTTTTTGTTAATGTTAATGACGTTTAGAAGATTTAGAACACTTTCCTGGGGTCTTTGTGTATTATCGATTATCGATGTATTATTATTATGTGGTTATCGATATTTTAGATTTTAGCCGTGTCTATGATGTCACAGACATTGGTCTCACTTCCTTCTTGTCTCAGTAAAGGCCTATTCATAGTCTGGATTTTCGGTGGTAAGGTGACCACCGCTCCGGTGGTGAGCTGACCACCGGAGCTGAAATAACGTTGAGCGGGGGTGAGTAAAAACAGAGAGAAGGGCTGGAGCGGTGGTGGTGGTTTGCTCTTCACCGCGGCTCGTGACATCATGTTGTAGTTCGGTGGTCACCCCACCACCGTAAATCCAGACTATGTATGAGCCTTAAGACAGCCCTCCTGAAATAGGTTACAATACAATAACATGCAAGTCTATTCATTATTGACTCGCAATATAAATCATATTCTCTTTATAACAACAGACTAACAATAGGCCTATGCATCGACACATTACAGAGCATTCAGTGGCCAAGACCCGACCCGGTCGAAACCTAAGGTTTTTTGAGTGAAATCACTTACTCTACCTTTAACTATCGTAGTTAATTGTGAATAGAACGTACAATAAGTAGGTGTGAACGACCGAATGAGTCCAATATTACGCGAGAGAGGGTGTGCGTCATCGTGGTAATTGGCACGCCAGTGATGCGCAGGAACGAGGCAGAGGCCGAGAGTTCTCTCACTGTCAGTTAAAACAACAATGAGTATTTCACTGTGTATATTGTACCCGGTGAGGGTTGATGGATCGATTCACATGCACCACATCTAGGCATGCGTGTGTGTGTGTGTGTGTGTGTGTGTGCGTGTGGAAGAGGGGGGTGCCTTTACTGCCTTACTACTGTACCTCACAGATGCTGCAATAATGTGCTGGCTCGTCCCTGCTTCTCCCGTGCCACACCAGGTCCTTCCCAGCGGCCAGTAGCAGCTCCCGTAACATCTGACACTGCTTGAGAGTTCGCAGCAAACAATATCTAAACACACACACACACACACACACACACACACATAAACGGAGGGAGAATCAGCCAAGGATTCCTATCCGATGCACATAGTTTGTGCATCGAACTGAATACCACATGATTGTAAAACAAATTTAAAACAATCTAATGACACTTGTGGCAACCCCTTTGGACAGAGAAGAAGACACTTTTGGAGCTGCACATTAGATTCCAATTTGATGTTGATTGGATGTTATGAGGTTTTTGTTTGTTTTTTCTAAGTCCCTCCCCAACCCGTCCTTGTCCAATAGAGCAGTGTTTCCCAACCTGTGCTACGCGGAGCTATGGTGCTCCTCTTGATGTCTCCAAGTGTTCCGCCTGATTTTAACTAAATTAACACTATCCCTCCCCCGAAAGCAAAAGCTATTGAGCTGCAGGCTTCCTATTGTTGCGTCGTTGTTGTCACACGTCTAACCATTAGACACGCGATAACTACAACACGGAACAATAGACTCTAACGACCCTCGGCCATTGAAATGTTAATGCTTAGATGCATGCAGAAGACGCTACATTTCGCTCCCTCCAGAAAGACTGGAGCGCGCAGAGTGCATATTCACGTAGACGGCAGACACACACAGTCCCGACCCAAACACTGAGGAGGTAAAGTAAACGTGACGTTGTTGTGATTAAACATAATGTGCCACGAAAAATAGCTGTCCAAAATAGCTTTCCATAGATGTCCAAACATGATCGCCTCGTTCGGCCAACAAAATATATCTCCCTCCCTTCACAGAAGCGCAGCGATGCCTGATTTATTCTTCGTCGTACACGTGTTATGCTTGCATGCTGAAAATGGCTGATCTACAAGCTCACAGCGCGTTGCGGACGCAACGCGTTGTGAGCTTGTCGATCAGCTATTTTCAGCACGTGGAAATAAGCAGGCTGTGAGAACTGAGACCCTTCACAATAAAAGCATGCAGCATTCACAAGTTGGCTCATAATAAAGAAAGGAAAAGGATTAGGTGGCATTTCACATTTCATATGAGCAATTTTTTTGAAACTGAGGCTCTGTCTCTGTCCTTTTCTTTCTCTTTGAAGTTATTTGATGAGTGCTGTCATGTGTGTTTTTAAAAGTATATTTACTTTTACGTTTTACTATATATTTAATATATATATATTTAATATATATATATATATATATATATATTTATATATATATATATATATATACACCCCCCCCCCCCCCAGGTGTTCCCCGAGATTTTAGGGCTATGAAAAGTGTTCCCTGGGACAAAAAAGGTTGGGAAACACTGCAATAGAGGGTATGCGCGTGACATCATCATCAAACCAGGAAGTTATGCAGGAACGCCTACTGAGTGGCAAAAAACTACTTTCTGGCCTTGACAGCCCATACATCCACACAGAAAAGCCCTATCTGATTGCATTAAACAACATTAAACAATGTTAAACTCACTTTGCATGTTGCTTTGCCACTCGATGTGCCATTCACTTTAAGCATGCGCATACCCTCTATAGCCACGCTAGCAGCGAGGAGACATGGCAAGCATGTCCTACTCCCCCATTGAGATGCATGTTAAATGACGGGGATTTCTCCAAATAATCGATCGTTTCAGTAGCACAAATCTTCAAAAGGTCTTCTAAATCTAGTCAACCAGGCCTGCAGTAGGCCATGCACTGGACAAATGTGCATGACGTCATTTCAATAATCTAGAAATACGAGGACATTACAGAAGGGAGAAACAGTGTCCAACAATCAACTCTTAACGGGAGTTTTCATGTTGCACGGTAAGATTGCGGTGATTAGTAATATTGCCATCACATCAGGCGTGTAACTTCCCTCGACGTTAAGCTGTGTATGTGTTCAAAAACACAGCAATGCAACATTGACTGCTATGAGGTGACGAAAGCTTGTCCTGCATAGCAACGGTTGCTAAACTATTAGGATTTGGCATTGGACAATCTCTTTTTTGGGGTGGGGTTTAGCGAAGGGCTAATTATAGGAAGTCTCAGTAATAAGGTGTGTGTGTGTGTGTGTGTGTGTGTGTGTGTGTGTGTGTGCTCACTTGATCATCTCGAACAGCTTGTGGTCAGACACTTTGATGTTCCTGGCCATGTTCCAGGAGAGATGGATCATGGGAACGATGGATTTGACACTCTGGAGTTTGTTCCACTCATAGCGCTCCACTGCCAACTTGTACTGGTGGGCTGGGGGGGGCAAGAGGAAGACAAGGCTTTTCATTTTCATCTCCGTCCGACTGTACACATTTATTTATAAAAACCCATTCATCTAAGTGGGCTTTTGTTGTTGTCTATTCACCCCTGGGAGCTGCCTAGTAGACCAGGAGCTTTCTAATATTAGTTGCTCCATTGGATCAGCAGTCCTGCATCTAAGCCCCTACAAATCCTGCGCTAGAGATATTCAATCCAATCCACTTTATTTATATAGCACGTTATACGATGCACGGTTAACAACGTGTGTGTACAGAAAACTAAATACACTAGCAAAAACACAGAAAAGAAACTGCAAGAACAAAGTAAAAAGAAAACACCACAACACAAACGGAGACATATCACTGGAAAAATACAAGACGCAGCAGCGTCACGACAGTGACACAAAACGTAGACCATACAAACTCTCAACCGGGTTTAACCCATTTTGTGCGGGAACCCCTTTTGGTGTTAGCATTATGCTATTCTTTAGCTATTGAAAAATAGCAGATCTACAAGCTCATGGCACGCCACAAGCTTGTAGGTCTGCTATTTTTGAAAAATCGAAGAACGACATACAAACATAGCTTTTTCAGAAAACTGTCAGGATGTAGAAGACATTTTTTTAATCTGATCTCAGGTCAAAATGGGTTAACCCAATTTGGGGGCGGGAACCCCTTTTGGTGTTTTAAACATTATGTTATAATTTAGCTATTGAAAAATAGCAGATCTACAAGCTCATAGCTTGTACTGTAGGTCTGCTATTTTTGAAAAATCATGAACATGTGGTGCAAAGCTTTGAATATATACTATTTCAGAGCGAACGTTTTTAACTAAAATCTTTGCTTCTGGGAGGTGGTCCCTGAAACAACACATTTTCAGATGGGGGTCAGCGGCCAATTTCATATATTTTTGGGGGTGCTCGACATGAAATACTGAGAACCACTATAAAAACATGAGGTTTTTCAGAAAAAAATGACATTAAAAAAAAAAAAAAATGTTTAATTTCGACGTCAGGCCTAAATGGGTTAAAAGCCAAGATATAAAAGGAGCAGAAGGCCCATTCTCACCTGTGAGGGGTCCGACGTTCCATGCCACGTTGTTACACCAGCCGATGGCCTGGACCCAGTGGACCGTACCCGTGTTGAGCCACACCAGGTCCCCCGGACGCTGGATGAAGCGGTACACCGGCACGTTGGCCTCGTACAGGTCCTCCAGGTTGGGCCACCACGAACCCATCAGGAAATTGATGTTATTCCTACAATGTGGGGTTTGTGTTAAGCAGTGTTGTTTTCGTCGACTAAAACTAAGACGAAAAATGTTCGTCGACTACCTATTTTCACTGACAAAAACAAATGGAAACCAAATGAAAACTAAGCTACGATGACTAAAACCAAGACTAAATATACTGACAATTTCGGCGACAAATAAAAACTAGACTAAAATGTTAGGAAGGGACTAGTGGACAAGATATCCAGTATAAGTCATTTTACACTTGGTTGCATGCTGACAATAGCTGATCTACAAGCTCACAACGCGTCGCTGCCAAAAACAACACTGGTGTTAAGCCTGATTTACATTTTGTCTTGAAATGAAAATAGAACCCCATCTACAAGCTCGATGTGACACGTTGCGAGCTTGTAGATCGGCTATTTTTTGGACACCCGAGTCGTACAATGGAGAATAAATAAAGTATTAGACATTCTGATTAATAATGATTAAAAGTACCGGTGTTGCTTGTACTGTATATTACTGTATTGCACTCTGGTTGGACGCCACTATTCATTTCATTGTCAAAGTATTTGTATACTATGTGCAGTGACAATAAATTGAATCTAATCTAATCTAATATACTGCTGTATCACTGCTCCCTTTTACATTACTTACTTTTCACAGAAGTCATTGATCAGTCCCCAGTATGGCTCAGGCACGGCAAACCACTCGCAGTCCCCAGGACCAATATTGATGTTGACCGAACAGAAGTTGTTGTTCTCTTGGTGTCCTGCATAGAAACATGCATAATTCGTATAAAAAAAAGTTCGAATAGAGTAAATACTGTGTGCGTGCGTGCTGTGGAGAACCAGGGGAAACAGCCGTTTTCCCCTTTCCCTAACAATTTAATAAAAGACAATTTAAGTTACATGTTGAATCTGACTCTGAGCCTCTTGTTTTATTGTGAATCTTGCCTATTCTCCCCTGTGTTGCCACAGTGCGTGCATTATGAGAGAGAGAAAGACAGACAGTAAGAGACTTGCTTAGAGTGCGTGAGTGAGTGAGTGTCTACCTGGAGTCCTGCTCCCAGGGACTTTCATATAGAGCTGGACAGTGTTCATTCCCAGGATGGTGTGACCCACGTGGCTGAGCAGGTTGCCAGCAGAGACCACCCTAGAAAAGGCCGGCAGCTTGCTCAGCTCCTGGAGTTGCTGCTTCCACCTGCACGGGGGACAAAATGTTGGAGGTTAGCATTACACAGCTGTGCCTGTGGCAGCGGCGATGTGTTTTGGAAAGTGTTTTCCGAATATCTGTTGTATTCTATTCTAATTTGAATAGGCGGTGTATACCCTGTCGTGTCGCAAGATGTTGTGACCCAGCAAGCTCAGTCGGTTTCAACAGTCTTTCACAAATCGTTGCCGTCAGGAGGAAACAACATAACTCAATTTTTGAGGTTTTGATTTAAATCAGTGCTATTGAACACCCTTTATGTCTGTGTGTTGGCGGGGGGGGAAAAATCACTCCGTGTGAAGTAAGTGGCGCAACTCCATGTATGTGTGTGTGTGTGTGTGTGTGTGTGTGTGTGTGTGTGTGTTTTAGGCTGCGCAACAGTGACACTTGGTTATGAAAACCAACCAAACGCTATTTTTGTGTTTGGACAGACAGACCCAGGCAGCCAGCCAGGGACAGACCCAGCCAGACACACAAAGCTCCGTAATGAAGTGGTTGCACCACTTAAAAATATTGAACCAATGAAAAGTAGTAAAAAGCGCTTCGTACAAAACCTCTCAACTCCATTGGACACTCAAACTGTCTGCTAAAGCAACTACCTTCACCTCTCCTCCTCTCATGCAAGTAATTGACAATATATAAAGTCACCAACTTTGTTTGCTTTGTTTTTCTATGTTTTCATTATAGCATTATTGCAGTAATAAGCGCAGTACATTTATTTTGTCCGAATACAGCACATATAGATTGTATATCTACTGTAGGTCGCTACAGCATGTGTAGCTTACTTGGATTTACATAGAAATGACAGGCCGCTGTGTAAATTCTTCATAATCATTCTCGCTATTGATAATACCGGTACTTGAGAAATAAAATAAAAATCCAGGTAAAGCTGTGCTGTGTTTATTGTTTTAACATGAAATAAGAGATATGATAAACCAAAATAGTCTTAACTAGTTTATTTTAAGTATAACGTTGTGCCTATGCCCTGTAAGCCCCCTGCTGTGCAGTGGTCATCTGTATCCATTTTCCAAATGGTTTAAGTATGCACACATTGCATGGCATGTTCATGTGTTTGTTGTTGAAAAGCGAACGTCACACCATCTGTTTAGCTAAATGTGGTGTTGATTCAGCAACTTTGTCCTCACTTCTCAACTGACTGATCTCCTGACTTCCTAAGGACAACAACGTTTAGTGTCAAGCCCGCTTCAGAGGTGGGCAAACTCTCAGAACAGCAACCATCCAACTCAAGTACATGCATCATGTTAATTAACCCATTTTGGGTGTTAGCATTATGTTATGCTTTAGCTATTGAAAAATAGCAGATCTACAAGCTCATAACGCACCACCGAGTGGCACGCTACGAGCTTGTAGGTCTGCTATTTTTGAAAGAGCGAAGAAGGACTGACATAGAAACATAGCTTTTTCAGAAAACTGTCAAAATGGGTTAAAAAAAAAAATATTGTTCACTTACTTCTTCTCGTCAGAGAGGTCAATGTTGGTGCCAAACTTGATGTGCTTCAATGGCCCTTTCCGCCGCCGTGCCGCACTGTGGGATTATGGGAAAGTTAGTTAAGAGGAAGCTGAGAAAGGGCTTCCCGAGCAATGAGGCCACATAATCAAGGATGCTCAATTGTTTTAGGAAGATCCACCATCAGAATCTTCACCACAATAGGTACGACATGGCACACAAATGGTGTCATAACTGGTCGCCGTCTGATGAACGCATATATCTTGCGTTACTGTTGCTAGAGATATCACGAAAAGTTGTTGCTGTGACAGTCGAAAACCAAGTGCATTTTCTCCTGATTTGTGTTGCTGAATGTTAGTGTCAGAATATCTGGAGTGGCTTGTAAAGAATGGTTCCAATATTTAATTCAGTGACCGTGGGGGCGGAGCTAAAGAAGGGGTCAGAAGTAAGGATGTCCGATATTATCGACCTTCCGAAATGTAATCGGCAGATAATGGCATAAAAACGTTCACTTCTCCCATTGGAATACATTTTTACTTTGGACATAATCAGTTAAGAGGTGACAGAAACTCACTTCTCTGAGGTGGCTGCTTCTGCTTCCAATTCCTTCTTCTTCTCATTCTCCTCCTGAGGAACAGATACAGATCATAGTTGATAAGGGGTTTTTTTTTGTATTTGCAATGAAATCATTACACCTTTTTCTCCCCAATAGTCATTATGCCAATTCATCCCTCCCGACACATTCACAGATTTCTGTTCTGTCACTGCTGTTGTATGTATGTATCTATCTATCTATGTAAAATGTATTTGTGTGTGCTCGTGTGGAGATAGAAGAGGATAATTCAAGCTTTCCGTTTAGCTGCAATCTTGGTGAATTTAACGTTTAATACAATCATATGGGACATTTCTGTTTGGATCTGTCAAGGCCAGATAGTAGGATTTTGCCACTCGGTAGGCGTTCCAGCATAACTTCCGGATCAATGACCCTTCCCACCCAGCTTCCCTCACCCGAAACCAATTGTGTCCATATAGACGCTCAACAAAGCCGCGCTGCACCACAGAGGATTCGAACCCACAACCTCCACGGTGCTGGTCAGGCACTTTACCCCTGCACCACCTGATCGCCTTTTGTCAAAGCATTACACTATAGGTTCATGTAGGGTTCCAGAGGAGCAGTTTCATATTTTTTTAATTGAGTTGAAATTATTATTGTGTGTAATGTAATATTCTTTTCGTATTAGGATTAAAGTCAATTTCGGGGGCCGGTGACATGACAAGTTTGAAAACCATTGGACTATGGTACCATTTCGGGGGTCGATGACATGAACACATTTGAAAACCACTGGACTATGGTCCCACTCTTTCGGCCTCTCCCTCCCACAAGCACGTCTGTCGTGTGTATATTAAGTGCTAGTTCTGTGTGGAGTTTGCATGTTCTCCCCATGTCCCCTAGGGTAGGTACCCTCACAAAAACATGCAGTAATCCTGGTCTCTAAACTGCCTCCCCCTGGCCCGCCGGGGCTCCTGATGGAGGGGAAAGGAACTGGTTGGAATAACGTGTTCCTTCCACGTGCTACGTCCAACCAGGGAAACTCCCCCCCTGTCAGGTGAAAAAAAGCAACTTGGACACTCAGGCATGAAGGAAGCATGAGTTCAAGTCCGTTGCTCTCCCCAGGTTGGCGGAGGGTGTGTAGAGCCCAGGATCACATTAGATAATTGACACAGGGGTGAAAAATGGGTTACAGAATCGTGGGATAAAATTTATAATAATAAAAAAATAAAAGTGCTAGTCGTGTGTACATTTGACACACGACTAGCACTTTAATTTTTTTATTATTATAAACTACAGTTCGTATATCCGTGTGCCACTACTGACCCGCAGAGACTCCTGGAAGGAGGAGGCCTGGTACTGGGCGTATTTGACGATGGTGGTGTGGGAGCGGCTGCTCTCGCAGCGCCACATCTTCCTGCTGCCGCTGGGGTCCCAGTTCTCGTCGGTGGGCTGGGCGAGCTGGGTCCGCACCTCCACCAGGTGGTCCGGGTTGGCCTCCACCAGCGTCTTGGTGGAGAACAGCCCTAGGTCTAGAACACAGGCGGAGAAGGGTTGCAAAAAGAGGCATGAAGGGAGGAGAGGGACAGCATGGAATAGAACGTATAGAAGTCGTGATAATCAAAGCGATGTTTAAACATTTGCAGAACGTTGGTCTGCACAGCAACCTAGCCTCGGAAACCCAGACGTTTTTTATTTCCAGGGAGAGAAAAAAAAAGTCTGGGTCTGAGTCCACTTCAATTCGGCATAGAGTAGCGCAAACATTGCTCTCACTCTGCTGATTTCTGATCGTCTACACCTTTGTTAAATTGACACACGAACACACTCCTCTCGCTCTAAGTAATTAGTCTCATGTCACGCAGCTGCGCATAGTTTCTCCCAGCTGCCTATGCCATAAAAAGCATAGGTGAGTTCCAGGCTACAGCAACCTGACCTGAGCATACATTTGTTTGTGCTACTGCTAGAGAACTTTTGTGAAGGCAAACCATCCAGCCATTTCACTTTCCAGTGCTCAAAGTTGCAACCATTTTGTTAAAAAAATGCAATATTTAACCTGTGCAACAAAATAAAAGTGCTATTAATTGTGGTGAAATCAAAGTGGGACTTGGGAGTGAACTGCGATACGCGTTTTACTTCCCCCGTCATCTCGAAAAAATGTGCCTTGCGAGCTGACAGTGGGCAGCCTGGTGGTATGTACAGTAGTGTGGAGTACAGTATAACAGAGCAAAGACATTGTAGAGCGCTGCCTTGCCGACATTCCGGTGCCTTCGGTGTGGTCTCGCCGTGTGTCCAAAAATGAATTACTTCATGAATTTTTAAGCTTTGCAGAGACGAACACTGAATGAGAGGCAAGCTGCTCCATGTGAGCACCGGCGAGTGGGAGTGTGTGTGAGTGTGTGTGTGTGCGTGTGTGTGTGTGTATGTGCATGTGGTCTGTGTGTGGCTGTTGACGCCTTTCCTTTAGTCTAGGCAGAGACAAGTCATAGGAGAATGCATAGCTGGTATTATTGCTGTAAAAAAATGTAATCTAATATTACAAATCAATATGTAGCCTACTGTCTATTTGACAACAACTGAAACTGGATGATGCGCACATTAGGTCTGTAAAATAATAAAACTTTGAATAATCATTTTTCTTTAGACAGAAAAATGCACAATGCATTGTAAAGCGCTTTGAGCACATGGAAAAGCTCCAATTCATTATTCAATTCATTATTATTATCATTATTATTAAAGAATATAGCTATTATGGTTTGGCTATGGCTTATAATGACCACCAAATACACAGCTATGTAACCTACGTTTAGTACAAATACATTCATTCCATGTTCATTACATGAAAAACAGCCGGGAGACAATATTTTAAATCCTGGCCCAGTGGTGGACTATCAATGCATCTTTAACCCATTCTGACCCGAGATCAGATTAAAAAAATGTCTTCTACATCCTGACCGTTTTCTGAAAAAGCTATGTTTCTGTGTCAGTCGTTCTTCGATTTCTTTAGATTTTTTCAAAAATAGCAGACCTACAAGACCTATGAGCTTGTAGATCTGCTATTTTTCAATAGCTATAGCATAACATAAAGGCGTTCCCGCCCAGCATGAGTTAAGGCTGCTAACGTACCAGAACTAGTTTTGATCATTTGGCAGACCCTACTGTCAGTGTGCCCCACTTTAGAAGTGGGGCAATCAGTTATGATTGCGTTGCATTGTTTTATTTTATTTTTTATTATAGATTACAAAAATGATAATACTTCTTAAATAAATTGTGAAAATAGCAATACAAGCACAAATTTAGTCAAATACTGTATTTAAAAAAAGTTCGATTGGATTTTCTTTGTGTCGATTCATTATAACATTTCAATTAATGATTAAGATGATAATGGATAGTTGCAGCCCTAAGTTGCTATGGACACGTTTACAAGAATTTCAAGTGAACTACAGCAGCTTAGCCACGTATCTACCTGCTGAAGGGCAGCTCCACAGTTATGTGTGCAATAACATTTTCTACTTGCAGGTGGTGCTGTTGTCACACGTGTCAAATTAATTCGAGACCCACATGCATTCAGCCAACACAGACACACCCACATGGCCATGTGAGGGAGGGCATGTCTTGAAGCCATGAGCATACTTATGAGGACCCAATCGGATAATACTGCATGTAACCATTTGTAAATTAATACAGAGTATTTTACTGTGTACAACTACACAATGGCTTTACACTTGGGGGGATATTGTCATCAGCGTCTTCCCAGTGTTCATCTTTTCAGCATATTTTGAACAACACACATTTAGTCTTCTGAAATTATTTTTTGTTAGTCTAGTCTTAGTCGACACACACACACACACACACACACACACACACACACACACGATGATTTTGGGTGTGACAGTACAGTATAGGGGAACAGTCATTTCTCGACAGTCTTTTTCAGTCATTTGATACTAAAAAATAAAACAAGACATTTCATGCACAACATGGCCTTGATCTTATGGCCTGATAGAAAAATTGATCCAAGGAACACATCCTACCCAGTTTGAGGGCCCCGGCCAGTCCTCTGATGACGGTCACAGGGTTGGCGGGGTTGGTGCAGAATTGGTGGAGGGGAGGGAAGAAAGCATCCCTCTTGTTCTCCAGCTGGACGTAGGAGAGAGACGGCAAAGTCAGGTTCAACTGACAAAAACAGAAGTGTGTGTGGCATGGCCTACCATACGTTGTTTTAACCCATTCTGAACGGGAACCCCTTTTGGTATATTGTATGCATTATATGTATTTGACCTCCGACTCCCAACTCAAAATATGTTGTTCCAGGAACCCCCCCAGGAGCAAAGATTTGAGCTAAAAACGTTCGCTCTGAAAGTATATATATATTCAAAGATTTGCACCACATTTTTCACACTGTTGTGATGAAGAGATTTGAGCAAGAAAGGCAAAACTCTCTGTCTACCGAGCAATCTTCGTTCCTACTCTCACCTATGGTCATGAAAGAATAAGGTTGCGATTCGCGAATACAGGTGGCCGAAATGAGTTTTCTTCGATGGGTGGCTGGCATCTCCTACATGCTATTTTTCGATAACTAAAATATAACATAATGATTAAAACGCCAAAGGGGTTCCCGTCCTGAAATGGGTTAAAGATACTTTCACGATTGTACGGTACTCGTCAGACAGTTCCGATTTTATCGTCTCTCCTTACAATTTTGTGGGTGCGCCAACATTTTTCAACTTATTAAATTGGGAGCACCTGTGGTAATACAGTTAAGTCATTAGTTATCTTGATTTCACAGCTGTGCTTGGTACTCACGTAGATGCTGGGGGTCGGGGGGTTTAGCTTGTCCTTTGGCAGTGTGGGGGTGGGCGCGGGAGGAGGGCGCGGTGGGGGGCACTTGTCCAGGAGGACGCTGCTGGTCGACAGCCCGTTCTTCCCCAGGTTCCTTCAGGCCAGTGAATGAGAGAGACACACATGATGACAGGAACAGACATGGCAACCACTTCAACTAACATGTATTCATATACCGGTAGGCAACTCTATAACACACACACACACACACACACACTTAACTAGCCAAATCTACAACCTGCTAGCCATGTGTAATGCAGACACAAGCGGGTGGCACAACTACATGTTGTGAGGGGCACTCTTATCATCATACATCACATTCCTTTGCTCAGCCAATCAAATCAACACGACGTTCACAAAGCATGGGAATAGGAGCCGGGGCTATTATTTCCTAAAGAAACCGCTTTCAGGCGGTAAACTGCCCAGATGCCAGGACAAGTCACAAGTTGCTTTTTCACCGCAGTAATACAAAAATGAACACTGCCCCCCCAGCCCCGTGGGTGTCTGTCCCTCATCATATCTCATATGTATCACCGTGGACCAGAGGGAGTGATTTTCTGAGTTGGAAATCGGACAGATCGGTGGTGGTAGTGCAGAACAGTGTTGTTTTCGTCGACTAAAACCAAGACGAAAAATGATCGTCCACTACCTATTTTCACTGACAAAAATAAATTAAAACTAAGCTACGATGACTAAAACCAAGACTAAATATATTGACAATTTCGTCGACAAATAAAAACTAGAGGACTATTAGGACAAGAGTCATTTTACACTTGGTTGCATGCTGAAAATAGCTGATCTACAAGCTCACAACGCGTCGCAACGCGTTGTGAGCTTGCAAGTGTAAAAACACTCATTACGACGGCATCAAGAAAAATCTTATGACATCTTAAGACATTCCAGGTGACACTAAAACTAAATGAAGTTTCAGACTATGACTAAACTAAAATAGAAATTTGCCGCCAAAAACAACACACTGGTCCAGAACTAGGGATGTCATTTCTGATCCCATAGCTATATATATATATATATTATATATATCTCGTGTTGTGCATGTGTTTATAGCAGACTCCTCACTCAAATGTGCACTTGCAGTTTGGGCAACTCCAAAGCAAGCTCCACATGCCCCAACATTTTATTTACCTGCCATAGTGTCAACCTCTTACCCCTGTGTCGGATCGGTCGGTTAGACTGGCAAATTCACAGATACCGATATGACCCCATTATGACAAAAAAGGGCCGATACCGATACTTTTTTTCCGATACAGTATCGGGACATCTCTAATCCAGAACCATCTATAAATCCGCAAATCTCCATATCTGCACACTTAAACACAGTCAGGCACAAAGACCGGATCTGCAACCTGCAATTATCCTTTTTTACCACCTCTCGTTTAGTTATCGTTTGTCGCCGAACTGTCAATCTCACAAAATGGATTCATGTAATTCGCTGTGGGAAAGGTGGGAGTCTACTAGTGACGCTGGTCTTAGAAGTCAGGTATACGGTCTGGTCTAGTCTTTAAATTGAGATTCCCTTCAGGAAAGCAATACAACACCCAGTTTACATCAGATAATTTGAAGCATTACCCGTGTCTCATTCCGGTAGAAAAATATGATTATGACGATACATTTGCCCATTTCAGTGTGTAAAAACGAGTTTTCCATTGCCCAGGTTGGTGCAAAGGTGTAATGTAATGGATGGTAAAGGCACGTCGAGGCGAGTAAAATGCAAGATATGTCAAAAGCTAGCAGTATTATTCAACAATATCTCAGTATGACATATTGTAACCACTTAAGCACTGTTCATTACGGTTGTAGCTGGTCTCTATTTATCGATCTATATATACACATGCGTGTGTACCAATTTCATAATAATAATGAATGACATGTTTTCCCACTTGGGTCCCCGTCCGTGCAGCAACAACCAACCCAAAGCATTGACACGCAGTGCATTGACAGAATCTACTCCATGCAAGTAATGGACATACAGTTGACAATGACCGAATTCTAAAATCAGAAGAAAAACAACTGTGAGCCAGAGATGCCAGCAGCAGTCCTCGGCAGCAACAGCCCAAACGCACAAAATGTCAATTTCTCCACAGCTTGAAAAAAGTAAAGACACTACTGTTTAGTAGCCATAAACGTCGAGACGTCTAATTGCCAATTAAGTACTGGATGCCACGGGCGTCAAGACGTCTTCCCTTGGGAATTCAAATTCAATTTTTTATATTCTTAAAAAAAATATATATATTTTTTTTTCATCCATATTTTGAAAATTCCTCTAATCTGGTGTACAGGTGTTGACATGCACATTACATGCATAATAGAATTACAAATTCTTTCTTTCTTTATAACGGGAGAATTGGCACTCAAAGCCTAAACTGGTGACGACCAGGTGGCGCTGAAAGAGTTAAGGCCTCACCTGCATACTTTGAGCACCTCACTAGAGCTGGGGTAGATGGACACCGAGGACCAGGGCGCCAGACCGGAGGGTATCGAGTGCTTGTTGAGACTAGCTCCACCGGGAGGCGGCTCCGCCTTGACCGGGCTGCAGTCAGAGTCGTCGTTGGGGCCCTTGCCGTTGAGCGTGGGCCCCTGACTGTTGTTGGACGGGCTGTTAAGGCAGGAGAGGCTGTTGTTGGTGGTGGCGGCGCCATGGTGGGGGTCCGCCGAGCGGGGCGAGGTCGACGCGGACGTGGACATGGCCGAGAGCGGCGAGGAGGCCACGGAGCCGTGGACCCCCCCCGGGTGGACGTTGTTGACCTTCTCCGGTTGACCTTCTCTGTGGTTATTACTGCAGTTATTGTTATCGTCATTGCTGCCAACGTTGGCTTTTCCCTTTACCAAGGCCGAGAGCTGAGGATTGTCTGAACCGGGTGCAGGAGAGCCGGGCGTCGATAGGCTGGCTGTGCCGCCGTCCGTCGTCGTCACCCGCTGCTGGACGTGATTAGCCAATCCCTGCGCGGTGCTGGCGGCGGGACTAAGAGGCGTCCCCGACGTGGAATGCCTGAGCGCGTTCTCGGGACCCGAGGGCAACACGGAGGAGGAGCCACCGCTGCCGTTGTTGCTCCCTGAGGCCGCGGCTGCTTCTTTGGTGGTGTGGACCCCTGAGGTAGTGGCGGAGGAGGAGGAGTGGGGGTTGGGCGAGCACAAGTGGTGTGTGGGCGTGGTCCGCGGGGACGCGGGGGACAGGGACGAGGCGGAGGAGGAGGCAGTGCAGGGCCCGGAGGAGGAATGTCCGACCTGATTGAGACTAGCACCAGAGGGGCCGGTGGCGGGGGGCAGCGAGGAGGACTGAGGGGAGGAGGACGAGGAGGAAGAGAAGGGGAGTTCTCCATTGGGACCGGCCGAATGGGAACCCTGACTTTTGTGAAGCCCCTGGAGAGAGAGAGAGAGAGAGAGAGAGAGAGAGAGTGAGGAGAAAGTAAAATCAGCTACATATTATGATCAACACCTCGAAGATTCCAAGATGCTTCACCAGTTTTCATATGAAAAAGGCATCGGAACATATAAAACACACAAAATAATTAAAAAAAAATCATACAAATATAAACATGAAAAGGATGATGATAAAAGAAGAGTATGCGAGCCTTTACCCATTCAGGCCTGACGTCGGAAAAAATAAATAAATAAAGTTTTCTAAATCATGACAATTTTCTGAAAGATTTGAGGCACATTTTAATGATTTTTCAAAAGTGGCGCGCTACGAGCTTGTAGATCTGCCATTTTTCAATAGCTAAAGCATAACATAATGCTAACACCAAAAGGGGTTCCCGCCCAGAATGGGTTAAGGTCTTAGGAGTATATATGAATAGAGACGGCACCCAGAGGAAACCCTGAGGCGAAATGGACATAGTGGCCGGATTTGGCATTGCAGCGTGGGCCCAAACACATGAACGCGCTGGTCCATTGACTATCATAGTGCACGTTCGCGACGGCAGCACGTTCGTGTGCGTTCGTGTGCACGTTCAACAGCAGTGCGTTCATGTGTTTTGGGGCAAATCCATCCCAGAATGCACTCTGTTCCTACCCGGAAGGAGGAGTGAAATCGCCTCATGCGCTTTTGAGCAACTTAATGCAAGTGGATGGAAGGAGAACTCGGATGCCATCTCTATTCATATATACTCTAAGGTTAAGGTCCAGCCAGGTGTACCTGAGAGATGTTGCTGCGTTGCTGCTGGCGCCTCCAGGCCTCGTCTGCACTAGGACTGGGACTGTTGGTAATGCTGCTGCTGGTGCTGGGGGGGTGGCCGGTGGCTGTGCAGTGATGAGGTAGAGAGTTCTGCTGCAGGTAAGGCACGTTTCCGTTGCTCGCGCTCCCGCACCCGCCGCCACCCACCCCCGGGGTGTGATTGTTGCCTGGGGAGGAGCCAGTGCCCGGCGCTGGCTGCCCCGCCGCGGGGCTGCACGGAGTACTGCACGGTCCGTTTGACGTGGGCCGAGCGGTGCAAGGAGGGGGTCGGACGGCCACGTGATTGAGGAGGGGAGAGGTGCGGGAGGAGGAGAGGAGGGAGGCCGCGTGGGGGTGGGAGGAGAGCTCGGCCGAGGAGGAGGGGCCGTTGGGAAGGCTGGTGGGTCGCTGCGACTGGCCCGCTGCCGCCGACTGCTGCCTCATCTGACGGGGAAAGAGTAAAATCGGGGGAAAGATGTTAGATTCGTTAGGAGCCACCTGCCAAGAACTGCTCCAAATTGCCTTATTGTTACTTAATTTACTGAATTAAAACTAACAGAGGGCTTAAAAGGGTAGTGTAAGTGATTTTCTTTGGTTAAAATAAGTGTTAAATTTCTTTGGCTGAAATGTTGTCACCTAACTGAAAATGTTTTTTTCCTGTTTATTAAAGAGCTGGAGACAGGGAGACTCACATTACTGGAAAAAACACTATCACAATATAGTGATTTAAACCTTTTAACACAACACGTTTAACCAAAAAAATATCACTTACACTACCTTTAAGTAGTCAATGCAATGCCATGTATAATCTCTACTGTGTTTAATCCAAGGTGTGCGAGTTTACGTTTACATTTACCTGCTGCTGATGCTGCTGCATGAGAGAGAACTGGTTCTCGAGCTGCTCCAGCATTTGCACCTGGAGAGGCTTGAGGCTAGCCCGGTTGGTCCGCAAGTGATCCAGGAGCTACATGGGAAACAACCAGACCATTTAAATTCAAAACAACTCATAGCCACCGCTGTGTATAATTAACGTCGATAGCTGTGAAAAAGGCCACTACTGTATTCTCAATTAGTGAGCACCTGTATCCACTCTGCAATCAGCACCGCACACTTTAGAGTTTGTCAAGCCTAGTTTTCTGTGTGCGTCTCCTTGTTGTGAGTACCGATTTCTTTATGTGCCGTTGTAAAAGTGTTTGGAAATGTGTGCATGTTTTAGGCAGGGGATGTTTGTATGTTTAGCCAGTTGTATTTTGTTGATGGAAATGATTTGTAATTTTATGTTTATGTTTTTTGTGTGTTTGCAGAACCACACACGCATGCTTTCTGTACAACTCAACGTTCTTCAGTTAAACCCTCAACCCAAGTGCTTTGTTGTTCTTGACCGAACCACCTAGAGCAGTGTAAAGCTTTCTAACCACACTACAAAATAATAGCGCTATGGGGCAAAGCATTCATTCTCTCATGTGTCCTCCTACCTGAAGTTTCTGTGGCGTCAGGTACCAACTAGGTATCTGCTGCTGCCCTGGGTTCGTCGTGGCCCAGGACTCCGTAGTCCCCTGTGTAAAAGACATTTGCATCATTTATTTTTTAGTCATAATGTCGACTAGAGTTCATTTACAAGTTGCTCTGGATAAGAGTGACAGTTGCAATTATAAGTGGTTAGCTGTAAGAAAGTTCACTCACATTCCGTTTTGGTGTTAGCATTACGTTATAGCTTTAGCTATTGAAAAATAGCAGATCTACAAGCTCATAGCGCGCCAACGAGTGGCGCGCTACGAGCTTGTAGGTCTGCTATTTTTGAAAAATCGAAGAACGACTGACATGGAAACATAGCTTTTTCAGAAAACGGTCAGGATGTGTAGAAGACATTTTTAGAATCTGATCTCAGGTCAGTTGCGAGGCGTACCTTAGTGGGACTGCCGGTGCGTTTCCTCTTGGCAGGACTGGCCTGAGTATCCGAGCTGGAGGACTGGCCCGCCTCTCCTTTGCACGCCTGGACAACCAATAACGTGACACCGTTTAATCATTTAAAAAGGAGCAAGAAAACCTTATTCAACCTGTGCTCTAGTTCTTCATCGTTTTAGCATTTCAAAAGGAGCAGAAAACCTTATTCAACCTGTGCTCTAGTTCTTCATCGTTTTAGCATTTCAAAAGTCGGATGGGAAGGGGGGGGGGGGGGTGGATACAAAACATTCAGAAACAAATCCAATCCACACATTTCTGCAAAATTAAAATTGAATAGTATGACTACATTTACATGCAAGCCAATAGTCATAATGCAGCCATGACAATATTCCACCAGCCACAGAAACACCTTAATCCCTAAAATGGCAGATCTACAAGCTCATGGCGGGCTATGAGCTTGTAGGTCTGTTTTTTTTTTTTTTTTTTTTTAATCGTGAAAATATCTAAATGGGTTAAGGTAATAATCGTTCATACTGTGATTAAGATGCATGGTAATGCAAAATCTGTGACATATTTTACAGTTTATTTGGGAAGATCTCCAGGCCTGGAATGGAGATTTTAAGTGTTAATAAAATATCACACAGACTGTGTGTGAGTGTCAACAGACACGACTGAAGTTGATGGCAATGTATTGATTACTGGCTACTTGTTGCCAACAAGGGAACAGGCAACTGGCATATTCAATAAAAACTCTCTCTGCCACCCACTGTTCTGCTTAGCAATTATTATCATAGCCACAGGAAGTGCCATAAGTGTATCAATAACTTATTAAATTAATAATGTACGTTATATTGACCGACACATCACTGTGTGTGTGGGAGTCATCTTTAAGACTGTTGTGGTTTCACTTGTTCAAAGTCTTGGTTCTTTGGGATGGAAACATGGTGTGTCACCATGTTTTGACATTAAAATCGACAAAAAAAGGCTAGCTTAAAAGCTAGTTTGAAATGCTAGAGGGCCGGAATGCCGGATACAGGATGTGGCGACATTCTGCCGAGTTGAGGGATGAAGTTAATCAGGATATTATATTATCCAGGAGGAGCAAAATATTCTGTTCTTTTTTCTATATATATTTATTGCATTTTAAAATATTCTGTTCTTAAGCCTGCGAGAAGTTTGGAATGAGCCGTGCTGCTGTAAATTCCTTCGGAGGAAGCCGAGGACATAACTGAAGACACGTGTGGGCATAATGCCCACAGGTGTTGGGCATTATTGTAGATTGTAGAGCCGCTGTCAACGGCCCCTGGTGACATAATAGGAAACCGTTCACGTGTCATTTTGAAAGAGCAACAGGCAATGTGTAAATCTGAAACTCTACTGGACTACCAGTCGCGTAACTTCATCAGTCAGTGACTCGGTCGGTCAGTCAGTCAGTCAGACGTTTTGCATTTCTATGGCTGGCCCTGCCGTTGCAGTCCAACAAAAACAAAATAAAAAGACACACAGAATATAGTGAATGAATAATTATGCATCAAGCATGCGTTTCCAGCTTAACGGAGTGAGTTACAATGTACAATGACAAGGCATCCTTGTATGACTAAAACAGCATAACTTAAAATGAAATCCCAGGCGCAACGGGACCGGGCCGTTCCTGGCAGCAAACACGAGTGCAGTGTGTGGAACATGATGAGTGGTAATAGCATTGCCTAATTATTTTTACACTTAGGAAGTGACAAGGAAGAGGCACCATGAAGGTTATCTATGACTCTAGGAATTAGGCTATTCATGCTTACAGGCCCCGTTCCAGTTCTTTCAAACTGTGTCCTGATTTCCCCCCTTTTTTACAGTTGTTGAGTTGACACACTGCTATGAGTTTCACAGTATAGAACAGAGGATTTAAATATCACTGAAATAGGGCATCTGTGGTGGTGCAGGAGTAAAGTTCCTGCTCACCACTGTGGAGACGGGCTGTTCGAATCATCCACGGTGCATCCAGCTTTGGCCGGGTGTGCCAACAAAACAAATGGCTGCATTTGCGGGTGGGGAAGTGTGTTCTGTCCACCGGCATTAGCACCAAATACAACTTTAGCTTTAAGGAGCAGAACTGAGTGCGTTTTATACTGTCCGGTGAAACTCTTTGCCGTCAGGTGAAAAGAGTATATCAGAGGAGAACGTGGTTGTCTACAACCTCCCCAGCACCAACCAGTAGAGGTCAGCAGTGACAACATGGGGCTGGATTTTGAATAATGACTACAATAGCAAAAATAAAAAAAATCAATAGAAAACATTTGAAAGGGCTGGAACGGAGCCTCTGCCATAGCTAAGCTACTGCGACTTTTTAGTATGCTAGATGGGTTTTCCCCTGAAAGGACTGGGATCTTCCACTCTGTTGCTGGGGGTCTCACCTGCTGTGCAGTGTTCAAGGCGCCCTGCCTGGATGTGAGCTCAGCGGGGATGGGTAGGCTCCACGCCTCCTCAATACTAGGAAGCATTTTGCTCTTATTTTGCAGACTACCTGGCTGTAGGTTACACAACTGAGCCTATAGGAGAAACCGCGTGAGAACAAATGACTTCAGTGGCTGCTCTTTGGCTTCAAATCAGAAAAGTCACTTCTATAGAGGCACCTACAGAGATATTTGCACTGTCAATTCTCAGTGTCAATTTCACTCAGACATGGTGCAAATGTAACCAAATGCACCGGGGTCCATATAACACCCCCTCTGAGTAAATGTTACACTGAGGATTTTTACTGTGTAGAGTTAATATCAAAACATTGTATATAGTAACCCCATTTGGGAGATGGTACAATCAAATTAAACAAAAGTAAATTTGTCAAAAAAAAACAATGTTCAATGCCATGGAGTTATGCCTTTACAATTACAGGTGATAAAAAAAAATGTATTCAAACACACCCAATATGAATTACTATTCATATCTCAGTGATGACCATATATATCAAAAATAGATCATTAAATAATAAATAAAAAAACAAAGCCAATAGCATTGGCAATGCTTGCATTATGCAACAACAACTTTAAAATGCAGGCTATATGCACAGGCACCGACATACTGCACAACATCCAACAGACACAGCAAGTGGTATAGCCGCGACTCGCCGCGCGCGCCACAACGGCGCCCGGCCCTACCTGCAGCAGTTTGATGCGCTGCGTGAGCGCGGCGGTGTTGAGGCAGGCCTTGCTGCGCGTGGCGTTGATGTAGCACTTGATGGCGTCGTGCGGCTGCCCGCACGACTCGTAGAGCGTGCCCAGGTCCATCCAGGCGGCGGCGTGGCTGTGGTCCAGCTGCACGGCGCAGATGTAGGCCTGCAGCGCGTCCATGGGCTGGTTCTGCTGCTGGTACAGCACCCTGCAACACGGGCCACACGCACAGAGAGGAAGAGAAACACAGTCACTGTCAAAAGGCTCACGGAGAGCAACTCCCATCCAATCAAGCCTGAGTGAGTGGCAGCTTGTCCATTGGCCACGCAGGTGTTGTAGGCTCTATAAGTAGACCTGTCCAGTCCTGCACTCATTCCCTCATTCATGCTCAGAAGATCACCACACTATATCCGAGTGCCACTCTTTCAGTCACCAACCGGTCTGTCCTGCTGGATTTAACCTTGGAGTGTATATGAATAGAGACGGCACCTGGAGGAAACCCTGAGGCGAAATGGACATAGTGGCCGAATTTGGTATTGCAGCTCGAGCCAGCGCTGGTCCGTTGACTATCATTGCGCACGTTCATGTTATCGGGGCCATGACACGTGAACGAATGTTTCATGCGTGAACGCGCACAAACGGCACAATGATAGTCAACGACCAGCGCGTTCATGTTATTGGGGCAATCCATCCCAGAATGCACTTGTTCCTAGGAGTGAAATCGCCTCATGTGCTTTTGAGCAACTTAATGCAAGTGGATGGGAGGAGGAATCCGGTGCCGTCTCTATTCATATATACTCTAAGGATTTAACCCATTCTGACCCGAGATCAGATTCTAAAAAAACGTCTTCTACATCCCGACGGTTTTCTGAAAAAGCTATGTTTCTACGTCGGTGGTTCTTCGACTTTAAAAAAAATAGCAGACCTACAAGCTCGTAGCGCGCCACTCGGTGGCGCGCTACGAGCTTGTAGATCTGCTATTTTTCAATAGCTAAAGCATAATGCCAACGCCCAAAATGGGTTAAGTCCTTATGGGTTAAGTCCCATCTCTCGGTCCCGGAGAACCGCCTCCCCTCCTCCACCTCCTCCGTCCATACATCCACACGTCCTCCGCTATACCTTCCCATCCTCTCCCGGTGGTCCCCTGTCGCAGTGCAGTCGCGCGTGCCTCGTCGTCTTAACTGGCACAGAGGCTATACAGTCCTCTCCCTTTCCTTTCTCAGCGGCAATATATACATTGCAGTAATTGTCGGCGACAGATTGTGGTTTCCAATTCAGGTCACTTACCCTATGGAGCACCAGGTGTCAGCGCTGGCCTCCGACTTATCAATGGACTGGCGGTAGGAGATGAAGGCATCTTGAACCTTCCCGATACTGGAATAACACCTGTAAGGGGGGAGAGATGAGAGGGAGAAAGAGCACAGGACATGAGAAAGACGACAACAACAACTCAAGACACTTCAAGCGCCGTCACGTGCCTGACGAAGGACATCAATACAACAGTGGACGTCGTCCTCCTCCGACTCCTCTGCAATGGAGAGGGTGGAGAAGACAGACGATCTGTGGGTGTGAGCTTTTTGTTATGTAATGATGTTTTGATATAGTTGTATACTGTTTTTTAATTAATGGACTGCAAGTCTGAATAGCCAGACAAATTAATTTCACCCTTTCTATTGTAAAGTTTAAGGTGTGACAATAAAGTATTTCTGACTCTGAAGCCAGTGTTTCATCAACGAACTAAAGAGAGAAATGCTATGCCGGGTTAGCTTCACTTTAGCATCACCGGTCTACTACCCCTCACATACCACAGCAGATCACTGAGAGCGTTCACCACACAGCATGTAAGCTAGTTTCGCAAACACCTGCAGGGACAGATTGGACACGGGGGACACAACCAGAGGGACTGACATCGATTCAGTCTTTCACGTTGTTGTATGGCCTATGTAACAGACATTTTGCCATGAATACGCTTAAAAGGATATTTCACTTTTAAACATTTTGGGGGTATATTAGCCGTCCCCGTTTTTAACCCATTTTGACCTGACGTCGAAGAAAGAAAAGAATATATATTCAAAGATTTGTGGTTCATTTTTACGATTTTTCAAAATTAGCAGACCTACAAGCTCGTAGCGTATAACATAATGCTTTAAAACACCAAAAGGGGTTCCCACCTAAAATGGGTTAACCCATCAAAAAAGAGAAAGCATCCGTGCAATACAAGTACGACAAGTTGGCTATTAGAAAGAGCAGATCTACAAGCTCACAGTGGCTCACTTTCTGCTGCGCTGCAAGCCTGTAGATATGCTATTTTAGAAAACAAACGTGTGGAATGATTTTAATAGATACCACTAAAAAGGGATAGGTCAGATTTTTGTTTAACTTAAGCTGTATGAAATACATTAATATAGTGGTTGCAACAGTATTAATTGATTGCCCGAGTCCCGTGGTGAGAGTTCTGCTCTGGTTTTGCTCAATATTAAGTAGTTCCGGTCATTTTGTGTGGGGCACTGGGGCCACGCAGTAAAAGTAAATTAATTCACAAAACTAACGTCATTTGTATTGATGTTATTTTATTTATTTCTAAATTATTAGCGCAACTTTCGTTCAAAGTTGAACGGAAGTTCAACTTTGAAAACTATTGGACCGGGTGCAGGTAACAACCGGAGACAAGCAGACTCATTGTGAGGAAGGGACTGATTCTCTAGACGTTGTACAGTGTCAGTGAGAATAGGAGTCACCAGTGTTGATGGAAATGCAAGAACCTTCCAGGGAATAAGAGAAGCTTGAGATGATGGGAAGGCATCCACACAGTGAGTTGTAAGCCAGACATGCAATGATGATCTCTTCAACCCCGTGTGGCAGCCAATATGCCTGGAGGGCCTTTGATCCCCTTTCAAATATTTATATTGAGCAGGTTGCCAAATTCACCCGTCCTTGGATTTTTTTTCATTCATTCTTTTTTTTTAGGGGAGCTATCCCCTCCTATATACAGGTTTAATGTTTGTCTCGTCTAGAAAAATATAAAAAACGCCATTGACAATGGATAAAGTGACTATCACAAACATTAAATGCCATTAACAATGAACAGAGTTTAATGTTTGTTTTGTCTGTCACTGCAACTCGGCATATGATATTATGTTATATCGCGATGATGTAAGATCATAAGGGTTGGTAAAGCGCCCCTCACTTCACACGGGTGTGATTTATTTTCTCTCTATCTCGATAATTTTCTCAAAAATATCTTCCATAAGCCAAACATGTCAATTAGCCTGTACATAGTGAACACTTATTTAGATAGATAGATCTTTATTTGTCATTGCAACGTGTACAACGAAATTAAAAGTGCCAACCAATCAGTGCATCATATCACAAAACAACATACAAGCTAAAACAAAACACAGATGACTTCTTGTTATTGCACTACCCCTGTAGCCCTAATGCACAAACATGTAATTTTAGCTGTTATCGCACAACAAACCCTTATTGCACTTAAGATAGCAGAAAAACGAAATATGTGTCACAGCAACAGATCATTTCTTAGCAGCATTGAGTTAACTCTCAAAAAGGCACTGATCGCTCCTAGTGAAAAGTGTCCATACAGCTTTAACAAGCACAACATCTCCATTCAGAGACAGAATGTGTCACACTTAAAACCAACCACGCTCATTTATTTCCATCTTTACCTGCCAAGGAAGTACCAAGACTGGCCCGAGTTGGGGTCTGCTTCTAGAGACTTCTGCAGACACTGGATGGCATAGCTGTCCTTGGTGCCTTTATCTCCAAGCTGCTCCACCGTGTGATGCATCCAGCCTGGTATAGAGCAGAGCAGAACAGAACAGGGGCTGAGCCATACAGAACCATATTCCAATCATACAATCGTAAAACAAAAACAAGACTAAATAAAATACCACTATATATAGTGGTGGGGTTCAGCAATGTCCAACAGCTGCTACTGGACGTATATTTACAGAGGGTACTAGATCATAATGAAGGATCCATTAGGGCCAAAAGAAGCTGAAAGCTAGAGTAAAGACACAGGGAGAGCCAGCCAAAAGAGGGGGAGGTGAGCCGGTCTGCTGTCTGATGTGTAAATGCTTCCCCAAGTCTCATAAACAGAACAAATGGCTCATCTTTCTGCAGCTCTCTGATGACCGCAGTTGAGAGCGAGGCAGGCTGTTCCCCCCCCCCACACACACACACACACACACACACACACACAAGTCTCAACCGAGCCAAAACTGTCACAAACAACAACTCATCCCTGGTCGCCACCACACCTCTGGCCACATGCCAACTCAACACACACACACACACACACACACACACGCACGCACGCACGACAGGATAGGATAGTAACGAGCTGCTAAGGAGTAAGTTTGTTTCTGTCATATTCCCGAGGGAAGACACACACACACACACACACACACACACACACAACTCCCATTCATTTTCCTTAACACCTGTGGCGCTTCTCATGGGGTCACCATGACGACTCCCGCGGGAGAGAATGAGATTTTACGACGGGGAGGTGCATTGTGCACACTGCATGCAAAGGGTTAACCTCCGTCTGTGTTTGAACAGAGCGATGTTGCAGAAGTGTGTGTGTTATACTTGGGCGGGGTGATTTAGGGCGGTTCATCTAAAAAGCTCACCGGTTTATTTATAGATTGATTACTTGATTTGTACAGATAAAACATTTCCTTCCAGCCTTGAAAAGTGGAGGTTTGTGTGCTCTAGGGGTGGGACGATTCACTTCACCTCCAGATACGATACGATCCCAATACCTAGGGTGCAGATTCGATTGATATTCTTAATTATATAGAGATTCGATATTGTGATTTAGCCTCCAATGTTACTTTGCTTTTTTTTAATACTAGACAACATTTTAAAACTATTATATTTAGTTCCAGATCCACAGGAAAGCACCCGTGTGGCGGTCCCTATACTGTACTGTACTGTACTGTACTGTACTGTACTGTACTGGCACACCCGGAATCATATATACAGTTAATATGTACATGTGTGTTTGTGTGTGTGCGTTAGGTTGCACACAGGTGGTGAAAAACAACCATGCTGTTTCCGTACTCATACCCAGCCGGCAGGCAGGCAGGCAGGCAGGCAGGCAGGCAGGCACCCACCCACCCACCCACCCACCCACCCACCCACCCACCCAGCCAGCCAGCCAGCCAGCCACCCACACACACACAGCTCCGTAAGGGCTGTGTGTGGGTGGGTGGTTCAAAATTAAATTTCAAAATCGTGGCATTCTAAATTGCGATATTTTCATCCCTAATGTGCTTGTGTGTTGGGGGATACATTTTGGTCACCTGCAAAAAACATGCCAGTATTGTCCTCTCACAAAGAAACCATCCGACAGGCTGTCAACTGAGCTAATAAAGTTGGCTGATTTTTTTTAAAATTATAATATGTTATTATTGATTCATTGCATAGAAAAAGAGGCACAAAATGTAATCTCAGAACTGTTCAATACAGCCATATCCACAAGAGGACACTTGCCATCTGAATGTCGAGAACACGCTTATAAAGGTAATGTGAGTATCCTCTGCCCCCAGCCCACCTTTCTCTGAAAATATACCTTTTGATCCTACCAAGTTTTCTACCATTATGCATTACTGGTGAATTGATAATGGGACCACAGTGGAAATGTATTATGAAATGTCCATTTAGCATAACCTTTGACTGTACAACCTGTACCGTTAACAAACTTCTTAAAACAAGCTTGTAGATCTGCATTTTACCAGCCTCCAGAGTAGACCACCATTGAAACGAACGGCTATTATTAGCGCAGGCTGTTTATCTTTTGCCAGAAACGTTAACATTTCGGGAGCGATGCGATACAAAGATCACAAATGACACCTTGGATGGATGCCGATCACCATGGACAGCGCTCGCATTTCCAGAGTTACAAGGCTTTGAAAGTCCTACTTTGAATGGAGGTCTATGGGGCTGTGTGCAAAGATCCTGGTGCTGGGGGTGACGAAGGAGTTGCCTAGCAACCGGACCAATGTTAAAAGCTGATTTTCGGCTCAACTATTCTGTATAACTGATTGGCTGCATGTACATGTATTTAAGCCAGCATAAACCCCAATGCGGGGCCAACAGTACAGTAGCCACTAGCCTGTGACTACAATTATATTTCTACCTCCAATGACAGGCAAGCAAAACATTCTAGATAGCCTTACTTACTTTTAGAATCATTATTATACAATTAAGGGAATGTCTGTCTGTCGCTGCTCCTCTCCGACTGCACCAATGGCTCTGCACTCGGACATTGACCATTAACCTTAACAAGGCCCTTTTCTATATATATATATATATATATATATATATATATCTCGTTATATAAATTATAGCAGACTCCTCGCACTTGTAGTTTGGGCAACTCCAAAGCAAACTCCACATGCTCCAACATTGAATTTACCTGCCATAGTGTCAACCCCTTACCCCTGTGTCGGATCGCACCAATATGACCCGATATGAAAAAAAGGGCAGATACTTTTCCGATAAGGATACAGTATCAGGACATCTTATTTATTCATCTGTTTTATTAGCGTTTAATGCCCGTTGCGTTACACCAGAATCGGTTTCCTATCAAATTTTGTTGACTTCTGTAACTACTGAATTGTATTGCCTTTGAGTAACTGCACGCGTCGACAAATTAAGAGGTCGCGCACGCGTGCGTGTCCGCTGACATGTTGCAAGCACGTGTGTGTCGCGTGCTAACTGCGTTACTAATGCACAATCTCTTGAGAACAAGGCAAGCCTCTCTCTCTCTCTCAACGATCATCGTGTGTGTGTGTGTGTGTGTGTGTGTGTGTGTGTGTGTGTGTGTGTGTGTGTGTGTGTGTGTCAGAGAGAGAAACAGAGAGGCAGAGACAGTGCTTTGCTTGCTTCGTGGACCACCTGCCTCAAAATTCATAATTCATTAATAATAGGCTTTCGAACGGGTAAGGACTAGTTTTAATAATCTAATAATGAACTAGAAAAGCAATCCGTCCACACATTTCGTCCTCCCCCTAGAGACAGTCAGAGCGCCCTGCTGTTGAATTCATCACACTATAGAGCACCGAAGTCTGACGTCACTTTCAGTAGAGGGCGTCAGTCCCCAAGGTTCATGTATTTGTTTAGTTGCATTGAAATCCCCATTGAGGCGATTTTAGATCGCCTCATATAACAACTGTGTTTGAAAAATAAACATGTCACCCCGGCCGCTTCACTCATATGGATATGAAGAATCAACTGACTGAGAGAAAACGCTAATGTTACTGCTGCTGAATTAGTTAGATTTTCGCTAGAAGCAGACTGTATCATATACGAGTGACTGACTGTTGCAAACGATACAGAGACACCTCCCTAACAATAACGCCGAGACAGCTTGTTTATTTTTGGACCACAACAGCTTATAGTAGACGATATTATGATCACCCCATGTTATTCTCCATAGAGAAATTACTTCCGCGAACCAGGGGAATCGTCGGGATGAGCGAGTTACGTCAGGACTTCGGTGCTCTATTATATAGTCATATTATTACACCGGTGTGTTATATGGAAGTTAACGCGGTGCGTTACGGAAGTTAACATCCTGCGCTCTTTGCACAGTGGAATCAGATCCACCACGCACGCTTCTGTACAAGCAACAACTGGTGTCACCTACTGTACGCTCTTTGCACAGTGAAATCCTTGCAAACAAAAACGCAACTCGCTTACAATACGCGGACCTGGCAACCATGCTTCCCGTCTTTCTATTGGCTCCCAGACGCCACCATGTCACACAGACACTTCCGATGAGACTCCCGGAAGTTACATACTACGGCGATTTGGAATGGAATCCACACACACGGAAGCAGACAAGTCAAGCTTTCTCTGAAGGTCTTTCGTTGTCGCACAGTCACAACAGAGACAAGACAAGTTTTCAATCAATAAATAAGCAGAAGCCAACAACTACAGTGATTTCACCAGAATCTGCTCCCCCATGGTGGATCTAAATTCTGAACACTTGGACAACAATTGGCAGAGTAACGCTGAATAGGTTTTAAGTTATTGAAATTATGTATACATTTTTGAACCCATTACAGTGGGAGTGAGTCATTGTAATAGGTTTTCCATCATTCTCGCTTGATGCACAATTAGGTAATTGTGCTCATATTCAAAATATAAAAGGCACATTTACCATTAAATTGGCTTGGTTGAATGCTTGTGAAAGTTCCTCTGATTGTGAACAGCCCTGAAATTCAGAGCAACTGATTGCACCTCTTGAATTGTTAAAAAGTGACCCCAAGTTACAAGAATCAGTTGAGAAAAGAATGTGTTCCATTCCTGGATGTATACCTTACAATTGTGTTTTTCATCAAAAGGATGACAGAAAATGCTATGTGAAATATTTTTTTAGATTAGATGGAAACATATTGGCTGACAAAAAAGTAAAGGGCTAAAATAATTGTCAGACTAAAACTAGACTAAAATGTCAACAGTTTTTGTTGACCAAAACTAGACAAATAAATGTATGGATTATTGAACTAAGATTAAGACTAAAATGCTCGACTTTTAGTCGACTAAAACGTGACTAAATAAAAATAGGATGAGTTCGACAAAAAAAAAAACACCCCCCCCCCCCCCCCACAGTATGTTGCTCCACCTATCCGATCAATATTCAATATGTGTCTGTGTTATAGTGCCGGGGCTTTGTACCAGTCCCTTTTATGCCCATATATGGAGCTCCCTGATGTCATTAGTATATGCCCATAGCCTTTTTTTTCTTCAGCTTTAATACATTCTCTAATGTACTACATCAAATTACATTGCAGGTTTTCAGCGAGGCCACAAAGTTTCTGCAGGAACTGCTTTTCATCTTTTAATTCATTTCAATTTGCATGCACAGAGCAACAAGTATATCACATCATATCGAATGACTTTAGGGAAGGGAGGAGATTAGCTCAATAATTACTCAATTCTCCCCTTTACTAAGCTGGCATGCAGCGTACAATCACATATGGTAGTGCTGACTACAGAGTAACCAACATTAGCAGCATTAGCTGTGTCAGCAAGCCCTAGTAACCTGCTTCCTAATCCTAGTCTGGGAACACGCAGGCGACAGAGTGACCAGCAGTCATTGACGTTTATACCAGTACTGTGACGCTGTGTGTAAAAGCGTCCAAAATGAAAATTGATTACTATACTTCAATATCAACGATAAATTGATAGTCAACGGAAGGGGCGGCCATTTTCTTTTTTTAACTATAAAAAAGCATCAAAACATGTATTCTGTGAATTCCATGCATCCACATAATTGTTGCCTCAATCAGGTTAATGATAACAGATACCATTACCATCAATACCAATAATGCAGTCACACTTTGGTAGGCCTGTAGCCCGGGGTCGACCTATGCTTTGGTAGGCCTGTAGCCTGGGGTCCACCTATGCTTTCTATGGCATACTGTAGGCAGCTCCGCTGGGAGAATCTAGACCCAGCTGCACTACATGAGACTAATTAAGTGTGTGTGCGTCAATTTAACAAAGGTGCAGACGATCAAAAATCAGCAGAGAGTGATGGACATTTGCACTACTAAATGCCAAATTGAAGTGGACTCGGTCCCAGACTTATTTTTCTATCCCTGGAAATACAAATGCCTGGGTTTCCGAGGCTAGTAGGCGTAGCCCTGTACTCATACTCAACATTGCAAATGCAAAATGTACAGAACACAAATCATGTCACGTGTTCTATGAAACAATGTAGTAGAGATGTACCGATACTGGTATCGGCCCGATACCCTCAAGTACTCGTACTCTGAACCGGGCCAGATACACTAGACCCGAGTACCGAAACATTTGATTGACACTAGGCTGCAACGGAAGTAAGACGCGCAAATGCGGGAAGCAAACGCAGCTATACGTCCAAATATGGAGTGTGTTGCATCAATCACAAACAAATCACTCAGCTCCATATATGGGCACAAAAGGGGGACACACAGACAGACAGACATGATCTGCTAGGTCTCATAGTAAGTGCTCACTGCGTTCACAAACACTGCAGCAAATGGCCAAAAGCAGCCGATCTACAAGCATAAATGACAATTGACAAGTGTAGATCCATCTGCATCTATGTTTATAGATGCAGAAGGATCTACACTCATATTTTTGCCTCAAGCATAATGAAAGAAAGTCAGCTATACAAGGTACACATTTTAGAATGTGTCTGAATAGAACAAAATGTTTTATTGCCAATAAGCAAAATAAAGAGAACATTTTGGAATTAGATATTTTCTCAAAATCGTTTCAGGCTATTATTATTACAAGTACAAGGAAATGAAACTCAACAAAAACAAAACGTGCTCGTATCGCTACTCTGTATTGGCGGAACTTGTATTTGGTATCGGGACATATCTAAAATATAGCCCTTTTTTATCTCATGATCAGAATTCAACCTTAAACACTCGTGACAAAATCTAAATCTTTTAGTGCCTCAGAACCACTCACACATCCACAAATGGTATGTTTTTCATCATATAGCAACAACGATGCAACAACTATCAAATGATCCCATTGTTTCAACGAAACCAACATTATGTATGAAGACCATCTTGAGTTGAGGGTTTGTGTGGAATGGCTGCATTTATTCGACAGCACCGTTTAAATTAAGTGCACTATGTCTCAGGCTGCATGAAACATTGGTGAAATTAGTTGTATTAGTGCAGCTATAAAGTCCAAATATGAAATGTGATTGATATATGCCCCAATACGCTTTCCGCAATTCCGCTAAAAACAAAACAACAATCAATGAGCACAGCTGCACAGACTTCATCCCAGAGGCTCTGGAGCATAGGGAGCGACTTGGGCAATAGTGGGATGAGAGAGGAAGGGAAAGCGAGAAGCCATTTGGGAATTGCTGGAGCTCAGAGCCAACAGCATGATGCAACACCGTACGAGTGAGTTCATTCACCAGCACTCAAACAACAACATGTAGTAAGAAGCCCCATTACTAAATTGAATCAGGAGAAGAAATGAATTGAGAAAAAAACTAGTCTAGGACTGAAGAGTGTGAAAAGAATATTTTGTAAACTTGTGGCTCAAGTCATCTGGCCACGTGTTATAATAATACATTTTATGTATTTTACATTGCATTTAGTATCGCAAAATAGCTTTTATTAGTCTTTAATGTTGTTTTGTTTGTCTGAGACCAAGGACGACAACCTAAGTCTAATTATTCTTTGTCTTTTATCCTCAACGTATCTTGCTTCCGAGAAGACTATCTATGTCTTGCGTTTTCAATCAAGTGAGTGGTGACATGAATTAAAAACCCATTCTGGGCGGGAACCCCTTTCGATGTTAGCATTGTGTTATGCTTTAGCTATTGAAAAATAGCAGATCTACAAGCTCATAGCGCGCCACCGAGTGGCGCGCTACGAGCTTGTAGGTCTGCTATTTTTGAAAAATGGAAGAACCACTGACATAGAAACATAGCTTTTTCAGAAAACTGTCGGGATGTATAAGACATTTTTAGAATCTGATCTCAGGTCAGAATGGGTTAACAATTCCAGTAGGATAGCAGTTCAGTGGGTCAGTCTGATGCAGTCAGTCAATCAATCAAAGCACGACAAGAATTCAAGTCACTTTTTCAAGCCAATGGGGACATGATGCGTTTCGCGTTTGACACCGCAGGCACAGGAATGTTCTGTGAAGGCGGCCATAATGGGCTCAGAAGAAGAAGGAAAAAAAGAACTCACCAAGCTGTTGCAGTGTGGTCGCCTTCACCTGCGCAGGAAGATTCTCCGTCTGTAATAGACTTTCATATGCCTCTTTTGCTGCTCTGTATTTCTTCTGCAGACAGAATGAGATTGAGAGAGAGAGAGAGAGAGAGAGAGAGAGAGAGAGACAGAGAGAGAGAGAGAGAAGAGACGGACAGGAGAGAGACAAGAGTGGTCGTTTAAGCCAGACAGAAGGGTCAGTGTGTTTTATGGTCTCGCTAGATGGACACAAAGAGTCTGGAGATCTTCTCACACCCACTGTAATGACCGGACACACACACACACACACACACACACACACATAGGGGGGGGGAGGGTCAGAAGTGAACAGGACAGGCCAGACTCAACATGTCTGGCAGCCTTTAAATGTGTGTTGTTTAGGTGCGTGTTCGCCGAGGTGCATGCTTTGTATTTTGGGAAACCCGAGCTGCCGACTCCGAGGTGAGGCCACAGTTTTTTTTTCCTTCTTTCTCAGTGACCTTATTGACCTTGGGACTGATCCGGAGTGTGTGTGTGTGTGTGTGTGTGTGTGTGTGTGTGTGTGTGTGTGTGTGTGTGTTTGCGTGCGCGCATGTGTGCAACCTCAGTGTTGTGCTGTTATCAGTCCCAACTAAGCAATCACCACAGCCACCCGCCCCCACGTCTGCAGACCCTTAATCTCTCAGCGTGTGCAGCACGACCACACACACACACATACACACACACACACGCACACGGCTGTTCCTGTCTGAACAAAGTCATCTTGGGGTAAACACTGGCCACATTTGACAGATTGGCACTTATGTGGTTCCTTCCTGGTTAGACAAGTATGGGACCGACATGGGGTCTGATCAGGACAACTAGACAAACAGTGCACCATGAGATTTTTAACAGGTAACTGTGTAAAAGTGCAGGAAGTGATTCAAGGGCATGATGAATGCAATGGTAGATCAGATTGCAGACAGTGGCCTTGTGGTTAGAGTGCCCGCCCTGAGACTGGGAGGTCGGGGGTTCGATCCCCGGCCGGGGTCATACCAAAGACTGTAAAAATGGGACCCAATGCCTCCCCGCTTGGCACTCAGCATCAAAGGGTTGGTTTGGGGGGTCAAATCTACTAATCAAATGATTCCCGTGATTCACGGCTGCAGCTCACCGCTCCTTGGCTGCGGCTCACTGCTCCAAGAGTGGGTCAAATGCGGAGAACAAATTTCACTGCGGTAACGTGTGTGACAAATCGTATGACTTTGAGATTGATTTGTGTCAATGCATCATGATTAGTAAAGCATTGTGTATCAGTAAATATTCTGATAATATAGTAAAATAATTATGCAGTGTTTACACTTGACTCAACTACCAGCCAAAAAAAATCACCCTCCTTACCATCATGTGACTGTTCTTGCCGTGACTATATGTAGGCTGAAAGACCATCTAATTAACTCTACTCTGGTCACAGAGTAGAGCCTCTCCCCCCCCTCTCTTTGACGCCCACTCACTCTCTACACCAGGGGTGGCCAGACTCATTTGACTCGAGAGCTACTTTCAAAATGACCAGCTCAACAAGATCTACCCACCAAAACATTATCCCATTGCTGAAGATTGCGACGTTGTTTTCAACAGTGTTGCGCACACATGCTAGTAGCATTACAAAGTGTTGCATGGGTGGGTTTTAGCTGATATAGGACCTTTTTGATATCAATCAAGTCACCTTAATTCAAATGGCAATTTAAATTATTTTTTCAGGGACATGTCATGTGGTATACCTGCACACCCTTTGCGATCTCCCTGCCCCACACACACACACACACACACACACACACTTCTGTCGGGAAGAAACGAGTCACCATATTTTAACTTCTTGTTGGTAAATTAATACCCCACTTGATCATACTACAGCATCACCCAAAAGCATCAAAAGTAGCAGATACACAAGCTTGAAATGTGGTGCAATGTGACACGTTTTGAGCTCGACATATGAGGTTTCCACACGACAGACGATATATTGTATTTTTCACCTAGTTACGTCAACATTGGTCTGAAGCATTTTGTCTGTCGAACAGTGTTTCGCCAGGTTTACAGGCAAACTTTCCGTCACACACGCTCTCTCTCTCCAAATATAATCGAGGCTCTCTCAACGTCGCTCGTATTGACATACACATTCCCTTTTGAGAAGGTGAAAACCATGCACTGTACCAAACCTTTTCGATGGTCTGTTTGTAGAAGCCTAGTGGTGAATGGCGAGTGTGTGTGTGTGTGTGTGTGTGTGTGTGTGTGTGTGTGTGTGTGAGCGTGCGATCGTGCACGCATGTTCACTATGCGGAGCCACCGCAGCAGCAGGTGATGAGATTTCAAAATGGGACATGCATCATTAAAGCATAAATATGCTAAATGATACATTGCAGACAATGAAATGAGAATTTCTCATGTCCTAGATTCCATTCAAATCACAGCTCAGTTTAACCTCTGTCCTCTATTCAAGCAACCTGAGGCTGAGTTTCTTTCTTGTATGAGGTAATGGCTCAGGACTCCTGAGCCATTACCTCATACAAGAGAAAACGTGTCTAGCGACTCCAACAATGACCCTTAATTGACAGTGCCACTGAATCTTTCAGAATTAAGGCGCTAGAGTGCCAAGCAGATGAGGGAGATTTATTCTGAAAACGCCCGCTGTCCGTTCCCCCCCCAAAAAAAGGCTACATAGCAGCATAAGTCTGATCTCTCTTTAGAAGCGTTAATATTGGTCAGCCGCTGGCCTAGTGGTCCAGGCGCATGCCACATATAGGCTCTGGCCTGACGTGTTGCGTGTTCGAGTCCCGTTCATGACGACCTTTGCTGCATGTCTCTCCCCTTCTCTCTCTCCCCCCCTTTCCTGTCAGTCTTCACTGTAACCATCAATAAAGGCACAAAAGCCAAAAACAAATCTTTATAAAAAATTTAAAAAGGGGGGAAAAAAAGAAGCGTTAATATAGCGAAAATAGGATTTAAAGTTGGGCTGTAAACAAGGAAGTGAATGGGTGCGCTGCCATGCACCCAAACTGGCTTGTAAACCATCCCCATGAGTCACTTACCGGTGCAGGTTTACACTTTACAAGCCAGTTTGTTTCACTTCCTTGTTTACAGCCCAACTTTAAATCCTATTTTCTCTGAATCTACGCTGCTTCTGTGCCGATTGACAATAACGCGGATGTTCTAGGCTAATTTCTGACTTCATATGTAAACCTAACTAGGGATGCACCGAAAGGGAAATTCTTGGCCGAAACCGAATACCGAATATAGGAAACAGTTGGCCGAAAACCGAATACCGAATAGCCGAATACATCTTTGTTGTAAAGCTACCTGATTATGGCAAAAGACATGATTATGGATTTTTATAATCGATTCATCGGGCAATTATTTAAACGATGAATCGATGAATCGGATTATGGCACCTTTTTGCAATTACCTTTAAAAAAATGCTTCACGTTATTGTAGGCATGTTGTAACTAACAATAAAGACAATACAAATGAATACTCCTTCAAAATTAATATTTTACCCCGTTTTTTATACAATTTGATTTGCCATTCCTTGTACTTGTAATGATACTGTTATCTGTAATGTTGACCGTGTATAGCTGACTGTCTTTCTTTCCATTTCTATCTCTGGGACCCCAATTTATTTTTTATTTCTATTGTAAAATCAATGTAAATTTTGAGAGTCTATTTGGTTCCATTTTTGCACTCTGTTACAGACCCTTAGGGTCCACTTGGTTTACTTTCTAACTATCTAGCTCTAGCTGGAACTCCCACTATGAGAACCACTGTCCTACACACAGTCTGTGTGGGCACGCGCGCGCGCGCACACACACACACACACACACACACACACACACACAATAGCACGCTAGCTGATGGGGGGAAAACTTTCTTATTTAGCAGCCATATTAGCATGTTCTCTAGGCTCTAGTATCACATATTGCCAAAGTTAAACAGCACTGAACAACTGTTCATTGTTAAGCAAAACGTTCACGGACGTTCTGCTTCTGCTTTAGCCCTATGTCCACTTCAATGCGCTGCTGAGATTACAGTACACAGGTGGAACAAATTTGAGAAGCTAACAAGCTAGTGCTACACTGCTAGTGTTCGTCCGTCGTAGCCTGCCTGCAAGCTCACAGATTCAGACATTTGGGAGCATTTTTGGTCATACGAAAAAAGAATAGACAGTGGCGGTGCTCACAAATACCATGTTTTGGGCATTTTGCAACCTGTTGATGAGCTCGCAGTTTTCACGGAGCGCATCACAGTCACAGAGAACTTGACGCTCCGTGTGTGTGTGGGAGACTGAAGTTGGGGAGAGAGAGAGGGGTAGATGCGGAGCGCTCTGGTTACGTTCAAGACAATCGCGTGTTGTGTTTATAGCGACCCGGTGTTTTGACTATTCGGTGATATATTTTCGGCCTATTTGAGCCGAAACCGAATAGGCCGAAAATACATTTTTAGACATTTTCGGCCGAATATTTTCGGTGGCCGAATTTTCGGTGCATCCCTAAACCTAACCTTAACCAATGACTAGTCTAAACTAAGTATGCACCCCACGCGGGGTAGCAGGGTTACCGTCCCATCGCCTGAAGGGATGCAATGCTCTGTCTGATTGGTTCAGAAACGTACAGCCTTCCGTTTCAGACTCAAACTTCAAAATAAAATGACCGAAATAGCCATTGCACTTACGTCTTTACTTTGGAAATGTTGAAATAAAATACTAGTACATACTACATAGGTTCGCCAGTAAACCCTGGTGGCTGTGTTAAGAATTATTATTTGTGCTGAGAAATGGAAATATATGTCGTGGCCTGGTTATAGGCCGCAAGTAAATGAATAGAATCACACCCGTGTGAACTGAGTGGTGCAACTCCCCTCTCTCTCCCCTCTCCTTCCCCCCCCCCCCCCCCCCCCACCCCATCTCTCTTCCTCTCTCTCTCTCTCTCATTAGCAGGCAACAGGCAGCACTAATAGTATCTCTCTCTCCCTCTGTTTCTGGCAAACAGCACCCCTACTGATACTAATAGTCATATACTCGTGCTCATGGCCACATAGATAGGCACGGACATTGCTGGTTGTACGAGTGGTTGCACCACTCAAAGGTTTTTAACATGAAGAACTGAGGAAAGAAGGGAAAAGAAAGCAAACTAATTGACCAAAATGGACCAAGTGGTAAACGTAGAGACCTCATTGTCATTCTAGTGACTCATTATTTACTGCTTAGGTCAACACAGGAAGCAGCCTGGGTGCATTGGGTGTGTGTGTGTGTGTGTGTGTGTGTGTGTGTGTGTGTGTGTGTGTGTGTGTGTGTGTGTGCAAGCATGCATGTGTGTGTGTGTGTGTGTGTGTGTGTGTGTGTGTGCGATGACAAGGCATGATAAATTATCTCACAACTAGATGAACGAACGCGCAAGACCAATTATTACCGACTGCTTATTATTTCTAAGACAAAACAAGGAACTAGGGCTCACAGTACCATCACTGCTATATTTTACCATTTACACTTGCGCTACTTTAACGCACAAGCACTCCAACACCAAAAACTCACAATGAACGTCATTTAATTTCCCACTTGCATGTCTCACGCGGCGGCGAAGGAGGCGAACAGGGCGACGTGAGTGAAGCGAACAGTCGACTGACATCTTCGCCCCCAGCTGGAAAAATCAGACTGAAGCCACCCCCCCTTTGGGCCACATTTTCATGATTTTTCAAAACTAGCAGACCTACAAGCTCGTAGCGCAGCACTCGGTGCCACGCTATGAGCTTGTAGATCTGCTATTTTTCAATAGTCAAGTAGACATAATGCTTAAAAACACCAAAAGGGGTTCCCGCTCCCCAAAATCGGTTAAAATAGCCATCAGGTTAATCGTATGTCTCTTCACTGAGATCATTGCCCCCTCGAAAGACAACTAATTTCCCTTCCGTCTCCGTTCCGAGTTCGTCCCTGCTGCGTTCATAGGGAACATGGAGTGTCCGTTTGATAAAGGACAAACACACGCCTGCTCTGAAGGATGTAGAGTCACCTAGTTTTCATAGCCCCCCCAGCGGAGTGCTCCGTTGCAAGCCTGATGAATTCATTGCAACACACACACACACACACACACACACACACACACACACAAGAGATCTCATAGATAGAATCAAGGACAACTGGACACACTCTTAAACGCACGGTGAGATGCAGAGGTGCTTAGTTTGTGTGAAAGCAGAGAAAGGAAAGTATCCAGGGATGTCACACTGCTAATGCAGTACAACCAAGGGCGTCCCAGCCTGATGAGTTCATTCACCACATGCACTTAAAGCCAATAAACGTCGACTTGTTTTCGTTTCATATAATTATACAAGTTGTATGTTGTGAACTTCAGCAATGTCTCAGTATATTTTACTCGCTGTAGAAGTGTAATAATGTCCTAATGCCGGCAGAAATACACACCAACGTGAATAAGAAGAGTACTGGCAATCATTTGTTTCCACTTCAAGCTCGGACATGAACTTAACGACCAGTCCTCATCATCACAGATCCCAACAGCAAGACTGGATTGTTAACGTGTATATTATTGGAATGAAGAAAATAAAGAGGAAACAAAACAAGCCAAGAAATCAATCGCCAGAGAAGTAAGAAGAGTGTACAAAAGCTTGCACTCTGTAAACTGGATATAGAATAGGAATAGGTGCTTGCTTACCTGAATCTCATACAAGTGAGCAATGTGGAACTGAACTGTGGAGAAGAACGAGAGAAAGGGAGAATTAGGAATGGTGGGTATAAAACATCACTCTCTCCTGTGGAACTCGGTGGATGCAGATGGAGGACTGTAAGGAGCATGGACAAAGATGAGTGTGTGTGTGTGTGTGTGTGTGTGTGTGTGTGTGTGTGTGTGTGTGTGTGTATATCGAACCTTTGCCTGGATTAACAGGACTTTTGTTTCAGTCACCATTGTACAGCGAAGCATGATGCATATGTGCATAATGCATAAGTGGTTATTCAAACTAATCGATTTCGTAAAAAATAAAGAAATATATTCGAACTGTTGATATAATAAAACAAAACCACAATTTAAGAAAAGTCTGTGATTATTCAGTATTTGGTTTTAATATATATATAAATTGCCCAGCCCTAATATGTGTGATGTGAAATTACAGCCCGTTATGTGCACTGTAGAGGCAAAGCACTTCCAGCTCTGCTTTCCCTGTGCAGTCTCCTAGGCAACCACTGTCTCGGGCAGAGTCAGCGGGGAAATGGCAGCAGAAAGGAAGAATTGCACTGGTTGAAATAAGAAAAGAGGAAGAAAAAAAAGAAAATAATCCCTCCACCTACTTCTGTGCCCTTTTAAAATGCACAAGCTATACCGACTGAATGGCTGAAAGCCAGATCTAACAATACACTGTGTACATTCACGTGGTTGTTAGCATCCACGGGAGGTAATTATTAGTAATGCCCACTTACTTTCAGCTTTGGACAAAGTGCAGAGATTTGAGTCAATCAAAGCCAGCTGAAAATGCTGTGGAGACAGAGAGAGAGAGAGAGAGGAAGGAATGACATTAGTAAAGTAAACACAAGAGGTTTGTGAAGCATCTGCACATTATTGTTGCTAATAAGAACGAAAGGATGAAAAATGACATCGGATCGGTATAAGGAAAACCGAGTGCCTAATGTATGCAAGATATCCTACTGCTTATATGCAAACGAGAGACAAGTTGATGTTGGAAGGCGATTTATTTCTCTTGAGCCTCTTGAGATCCACAGCCAGCTCTCAAACCTCACTGACTGTAGCAGACAGAGATTACAGAGGAGGGGAAGGCGGAGCTCTTATTATTCCTAGATTTGTCTGTCCATCCCGAGAAGCTGAGACCCGGCAGCTGTGAGTGCGTGCCGTGCATGTGTGTGTGTATGTGTGTGTGTGTGATCAGTACTAGTAGCCAGCAGCGCAGGGTTGCTATGGGCAGGGCAGATGTCTGCAGAGGCTTAGCGTGGCTTGCTTAGGCGTGGCCAGCCACCACCACCACCACCACCAGCCACAATGCATACCCAGGGTCAATGGACCCATTAACCTGTGAGAACCAGAAACGCTCTTGGAAGCCCAGAATCATAAAACCCACCAATTCCCTCTTCTTTAGGTGTGATCCAAAACGCATCACCACCCCCACCATCACGCACATAGGTTACCGAGCTGACATTTAAAGTTGAGGAACACGAGTATATATATATATATATGCTGATCCGACATCTTACAAGTCCACGTGCATTGGTCTCCTCCAGGACGAATGAGACGCAGGCATCCGGCTGAGGTTAGATTACTGGTAGCTGGGTGATCCAGTAGACTAGAATCAACTCACCTACCACCCCCCAAGTAACCCCCCCCCCAGCCCCCCCAACCACACACCCACAAATAGGTGGCTTCAAGGTGACAAGTGAATTTGGTGTCCTCAGCTGCACAGTGACACGGTGCAGTGAGCATGTTGCATCACATGATTAGTGCAGCTGCCTACCGCCACTGGTACCTTGTTGTAGTTATCTGGGTCAGGCTGGGAGAGAGCGGGTTCTGTGAGCAGTGGTGAGAACCCAGCCAGCAGCACATCCAAAAAGAGACACGACTGGGCTTGGACAGGCTTGGAGGAGGTGGGCAGGCACGCTTCATACCGGCGTGGACCACAAGTGGTGGATTTACGTAGTGTCATTTTAAACAGACCCGCCATGGCCTGTATCAGTATTCAGTATAGTGCCATCTAGGCCAACCCCCCCCCCCCCCAAATACCATTACCAGCATCAGCACGCACACTCACAAAAAGGTTAGCAAAATAGCATCGGCTGAGGTAGTCAAATGTCAAGAGATTATATATATATATAAAACAGTAGTCCAGCTGGCTCTTCCTTTGCAAAGCTTCGGTCTCGGCCACCAGGGCTTTGCATGCTTGCACCTGCATTGGTCAGGTGTACATAGTATAGTATAGTATACACACATAACTGAGGATTATAAGCCCCAAATAGACCTTTTTTTTGGAAAACAGGCAAGACAACCACAATTTAGCAACATCAAATGTAGTCACCAATAGGTAGATGGCATCACGAGTTCACGACAAATATGCATACTACAGGCGACCACACACGCACACACCCCTTACCTAAACCTTTGGCACATCGCCCTCCTGCCTGGCACCCCGACTGCATCTTCCAGCAGATCTTTCCCTCCAAGTCTCTCACTATCCTTCTCCTCTTCCCTTCACAGTCCTTCTTCTACTACTAGGCAGATAATGCAGCAGGATTGTCAGCTTGGCATTCCACCTCCCCTCACTGTCTCGCCTCCCGCCCTCGATGTTCTCCCTGCTATCTCTCTCTCTCCCTCTCTCTCCCTCCCTCTCTCCTATGCCGGTGTCACTGATTACTATTCAGCAGACGGTTGCAGTGGAGGGAGAGTGCAGCGAGATGACACACAATACCTCAAAGCTAGAGAGGGCGGGCGGGCGGGCGCGTGCAACCACCTCTCCCCTCTCCCTCCTAGCTCCCTTTTTTCCCCTCAGCTGAAAAGGTGGTCTCTGTGGATACACGCGGCACAGTAGAGGCAGTAGACTCATCACCTGACTAGTAGAATGCCATGCTATACAGTCTGTCTCTCTCTCACGCTCTCTCATTTTCGCTTTTTCTCTCCATGCTTAAATTAGCAGCCACTGGGGGAAATGAATGGGGGGGGGGGGGGGGGGGGAGAGTGGTGCGTGTGTACTTCTTTGTAAGAACCAAATGTCCTCAGAAAGATGGGGAAAACTGCTGGAAAGGGACAGATGAGGACAATTTACTTATCCTAACTTTTCGTGGTGTCCCTTTTAGGTTGAGGACTTGGGTTTAAGGCTAAATTGTAGTTGGGTTAGGCATGCTTGTTTATGGTTATGTGTTGAAAGTGTTGCGTGCTGTGTGTGTGTGTGTGTTGTGTGTGAGGTAGTGGGCAGGCAGCATAGGCAGATAAGGCACTACATCCAAACAGTGCCAAAATGCAGTGTAACACTTACACAACAGGCTGGCTTGGAGCCTCGCCTAAAGTTCATTGACTGAAACTACCAATGTCTCATTGTCGTTTAAAGCGTAATTTATCTAAGCTTATTCTTAGGGAAGGAGGAGCAGGACGACACCGTCCGTGTGCCCCCTTCCAAAACAAATCACTAAATCCTTTTTTCCTTTTCCTGTGCTGACGTAGTACTTCTTGCCTCCTTTACAATGATTGAATTCTGTTCACCACTCCAACATTAGCCACTTGCTCATGACACACACACACACACACACACACACACAGCTGGGGCAGTGCAACCTCTGTGTGTGTGTGTGTGTGTGTGTGTGTGTGTGTGTGTGGCTGGCAGTGAGTCAACAGTCAGTGTCAGTGTGTAGGGGTGTGTCTATGGCAGAGTGAGGACGTGCAGCACATGCAGCCTGCTTGGCTCAGTCTGTTACACACACGCATGCATTGTGTGCACTCACCAACAATGGAGCAACTACTAACCACTCCTTATTTGGACATTACCATACTCAAATTTTTCGACATGCAAATCCACAGGCAACCGTCAGATCCTGCAGACTCCACACTGAAACGCCTAAGTGTTCAATTATCCACACTGCCTTTGAGTATAGTTGCAAAGCGATGCTCTGCCTCTCTCAGGGTAAAAAAAATCCCAAACTGCCAACTAAGTCCTTTGGCAGGTAATGCAGTGGTATTCCACTTGAGTAGCATGCCCCTATTCAAGCCCAGTCAGACGTACAGTTATGGTAGGTCTGCTGTAGGGCCTGAGGTCCGTCTGTGTGCAGGACAAAGGCCAGGATCAGATAGCTCCCCCCGTCCCCCGAAGGGAACCGGCACTCTCAGACAACAATGGATCCATAGGCTCCAGCCCGGATCACAGCTCTCCGTTACAATCTGGACATGGTGTCAATAGACAGCAGCCCAGGCCCAGGGACACGCAGACAGGACAGATGATCCACACACCTTTTGTTCACGCGAGGGCCACGTGAGGCAAACAAACACTCTTCAGACCGAAAATAGCCTTTTATGATTACACGTAATCGCGAACAATACAAAAAGAGGATGAATAGGATTTATTCTGCCACACTGACGCCTCCGTCACTGCTGCAGTCCTGCCGTCAAGCTGACCAAAAACTGAAAATTCACCGCAATGCTATGTGTTGTTATATACGTTACCTTTAAGCTTGACTCATAGTCTGTGTTGACTTTGAACATGAGGCCCAGTCTCAGGTGGATCTCTTTAGCGCGGGAGAAACCGGGGTCAATGTACAGCACCTCCTGGAAAGCCTTGATCGCCCTGCAGAGGACAGAGACAGACGGCACACATTCAGTACAGGCTCAGGGTTTCCTGCACAATGTTATTGGCGTGGCGCCGCGCCAGGCTTGAAATAAATCGCGCCATGCTTCGCTGCAAAAAAAGGGGGTCTAGTGAATAATATGAAATGTCCAGTCCCTCCCCAGTGCCTCCCCCAGTGCCAGCCCAGTGTCTGTCCAGTGTCTCCCCCAGTGCCTCCCCAGTGGCTCCACAGTGTCTGCCCAGTGCCCCCCAGTGCCTGCCCAGTACCTCCCCAGTGTCTCCCCAGTGCCTGCCCAGTGCCTCCCCAGTGTCTCCAATAGCAATACAAGAGCAATAATACAAATGAATCTTAATTAATTAAACTCATTAATTATTAATTAATCAAAATGTTCAAAGGCAGCGCACCAGAAGGTTCCCCCCGTGCCCAGCACCATGCCAAAGCTTTTTCCTGCAGGAAACACTGAGGCTGATTGTATTGTAATAATGATGTTTAACACTCAAATAAATATCCCTGCATCTGGATTTCTGGAAACAAGTCACGTTGTCAGGGTGATTCTATTCCACAAAGCAAACTCGTTTTCACAAACACGGTCAAAAATCGCCATTTACGTTGTATCAGTGAGAGAAGCAATGTTCAGGTCTAAATGGACGATTGTAGCATCCATTTAGAGTTTTAGACCCAAGATGTGCATTTTTGCACTCTAGTGAATACACAGAGCACCACTGAAATGTTCCCACTTCTATGCAACAGACGGTAAACAAAAAAAAAAGAAAAGGCGATTTCATCCAACACTGATTTTAGCAAAAACATTGACGACTTTCTAAGAGTGAGAGTGTATGATTGCGAGATAGGAGCTCGCAATGGCTTTGTACACAAATTAAGTCTCGTTTGCAGCCAGAATCACGGCATAATTTCGACTAGATTTCTAGTTTGAATTAACCCAATAAAACCGGGAAAGGCATCTGTGTAAATTATTCTTCGGACACGCGTGCACGGCTCTTTTGAAGGCATTCGTAGAATCAGCGTCAGGTCTTAAAGGGTTAAACCAGGTTGAGGAACAGGTGGTGCTGACGATGGGTGCAGGGAGCAGGAAAGCATGGGAGAAGAGAGGCTGAAATGATGAGTAAAGTGCCAATTTTTTGCCGTCACCATGACAACAAAAAGCTTCCAAATGAAGCCACTTACGGAGTACTTTTAACAACAATGGCAGTCACATGACAGCATGAATCCCCTTTCCTAGCAGGAGATAGAAGAGTACTGAGCTCTCTGCTGGCGCACAGACACACACACACACACACAATGTGCTACTCCGAGGGAAAACGCTCTGAACTCATTGGCCCCCTTTTTTCCCTCCCTCCCTCCTCCTCGGTTATCTGTTCCCTCCCACCCTCCCTCCCCTCCCCTGTGTTCTCCCTCTCCCTGCCTGGCTCCAGCATGTATGCTTGGCGGCGTGTCCTTCCTCTGCCGAGGACTCGATAGGCTGCGGCACAGAGCGCAAGGCTGACTCTAACGGAGCAGTTAAACTAAGGGCAGGGGGTTCTCAACCTGTGGGTCCCAAAATAAAATTTACTTTTATTTTTGCAACTGAATGGCTGGGGAAATGGAAATTAAGAGTGCATAAACGTTCCGTAAATATTATATCTGGTTCTCAGTATTTATTTGTGATGTATTTTCGCTGTTATTAAGGCTATTGCAGCGGTCAATTTGTATTGGGGGAGGGGGGGGCGGGGCGGGAGTTGCGAGACACGGCCAAAGCATCTCCAGGGGTCGCCAGCCAAAAACGTTGAGAACCCCTGAACTAAGGAATACCCTATGCTCCCTAGCCTCCCTCTGACGGAGGGCAGCTGAGGACAGCACCAGGTCTACCTCTCAATGTCTGCCGAATAACAGTTTAGCTTTGCTAATAAAGAAGGTACTGCGGTACGCGCATGCATAAAATGAGTGGAAAATCGAGTGGCAATGTGAGTGACAAAGTGACTGAGTTTAACGTTATTTAATGCAATCAGATTCAGACTTTTTCTTTTGGTTGCATGGGCTGCCAAGGCCAGAAAGTATGTTTCTATAGATGCGTTCCTGCATACGTCTGTATGATGATGGTGTCCCGCGCAAACCCTCCATAGCTATGGCACTGGTGCTACGTGACAAATTATCCAACTTTGGACAGCGTTTGTCTTGCACGGTCACCACCAAAACTCATTCAGGCCTACTACATGACCTACTACATGACCTACTACAACCATGTGATGTATACAAGTTAATTTGGCGGTATCTTGTGCCTCTCCATAATGAAGGGTCGGTGAGCTAGCAGCGCTGCACCAGAGCTGTGAAGTAACATTCACCATCTGACAGCTCAGCATTCCTTTTGGGTGACGTAATTTCTGCCCGAGAGAAACCCAGTTGACCCGCTAGCCTCCCATCCCCCCCCCCCCTCTCTCACACACATTTCCCTGGCCTGGGAGATTGGGACATGTAAACTTGGCAGAGCAACAGCATTGGAAGACTTCAAGGCAGAGGATGCAGTGGCTTTTTTTCTTTTTTTTGGGGGGGGGGGATAAGTCAAGCAGAAACGTGGAGAGTGGGAGGCAGGTTGCAGAGGCCATGGGGAGCTGGGGGGGGGGGGGTTGGGGGAGCAAAGGGAGGCGAGGAGGCCCGGTTTGAGAACCAGTGCAGCGTGTACACCAGATGAATGCTGCCTCATTAGCCTAGCCATGGTAATGGACCACACGGCCACGGTGGGGGGAACGCAATGGAGCCTCAGCATTGACTCGCACCATTCTGATGAAAGAGACCCCAGCAGTCTTTAGTTAAATGCTAAAAAAAGAAAATCACGATATTTTATCTACAGCTAATCCAGTTCTTGCCCAAATAGCAGCAGCATTGAACTAGCTAGGTCTAATGAGACAGACAGACGTGGCTTAATGTACTGTACAAACTACACACCCATTAGGGCTCTAAATGTACAAACCGCCCAATATACACACATTCCTACAGTATGGGCTTCTACATGAGCTAAACCAAGGTAGGTAGTGAGGCCTACCTTCTCTGTCCTGCCTGGGCCTCTGCTGAGGGGGGCTGCTCTGGCCTGGACAGTGAGAGAGGGGAAGGGACCTGCAGCAGTCAATATTAAGCCTTGCCAATCGACACCTTCCACCACTAAACTACAATGTGTCACATTTATTATTAGGGCTGAACGATATTTCGTTATCGTATGGTTATCTAGATATGAAAATGCGAGAGATCCATATAGCAAAAAAGCAACGATATGGACGATGTAAATCCCTTGCCGTGCGTGCATGTAAGCTAGAAGCTACAGGAATATACCGCTTAAGTCAATAACAACTCCCTTTGTTTTTTCGCCAGTGCCAAAGGAAAAATCACCCCTCTGTTTCTCTGCACGTCGAGTCTTGGGACAGGTGGGCACTGAGCATGTGCGTGCGATGAGCATACACTTGTACGCTTGTCTCAGATTGCTCATTCCTCCTACTTACTCGCTCGGCTCTCAAAGAAAATGAATTTCTGGGTGCCATCTGAATAGTCCTAAATGCAGCAAGCCGTTTGACAAAACCTTGCGCAATCCGTATGAAAAGTTTGTTTACGTTGGTTGGTCGGACTGACATCTGTTTATTTCAAGATCAGTAATTAAGCAATGACTTAGCTTAGCATGTTCATCAAGTCAGAGCCAATGGAGCTGCTTCACATGCATCAAATGAACAGTTATGTTTTGACTTCCGGTCAGCCTTCAAAAAAAAGTGTTCATCGAGTTGTAGAAAACCAAACATTTTCACAGGTTGCTACACATAAAATATCAAACAACAAATGTGAACCCATCATATATAACTATTGAAATAGTTGGACATGGATATTGAGATATGAAATGTTGTCCATATCGTTCAGCCCTAGTTTGAACAAAAACTGTGGAGAAAAAAAAAACATTTTTTTAAGCTGAAACAAAACAAAAAAATGAGTATGTTTGTCCACACAAAACACCATATTTTCTTCTTTTTACTTTGTTTTACTAGAAAACATCTCATGTCAGCTATAAACTGAAATACATTGGGGGGGGGGATACTAACACCAAAGTAGAAAACATTGCAAATCCAGACTTAACTTTAACTAGCAAGCACACCATGACAAATAAACTAAAACAGAGTTAACTAAAAGGAACAAATCATACAAAACAGTAAACACAAAACTGTAATAAAAATCACTATCAGCCAGGATGAAAATCTGGGTGACAAAGTTGAGCTGAGACCAAGCAGTGGCTCCTCAAACTCGTCATGTTAGACTCCAGCCCTTACAAAGGCAGACTTCTCCACGAGGAAGTCCAACCAACCGTAAAACACTGCTGAGCAAAGACTTATGGTGGCTGCAGTTTGAAAACCCTGAGCCAGCATCTCCATCTATGGTAAACACTGTACACACACAGACACGCATATAACTAACTTTGGAAAACAACAAACCCCAGTGCTTGAACTTGGCCAAACAGCTGGGCTGCTTGAAAGGCCAAAAGTGGTGGAAAGCCACAGCGGGGACTGAATGCATTTTCTAAGGTGACCGTGAACCCATTATTCCAAAGAGGATAGTTCAAACAGGGACACAATCACACCGACCCCAGTGCCCTTCCTCTGTGTGCGTGCGCGTGTCTGTGTGTCTGCCTGTGCACGTTAGTTTACAACTGGCCCCCCCAAAGTCAATACAGAGGATATGATAGGTGCACGACGGCTTTCAAACAAACTCACTCCCCTGCAAACACAAGGTCTGCAATAGAATATGAAGCAGATATACTGCCTCCTTGTTCCTCCCCGCTTTGGACACTTATCTCTCTTTTCAAATTACAAACCTAAGCTAAACTAGGACAGAGAGGCAAACAAACAAACATGTGCATGTTATCAACAGCTATGTGACCCTAGAGAGCATTAATAATACAATCACACAAAGAGGAGGCCAAAACAAAAGATGGGATTGAGAATCTGAAATAGGCACAGAACTAGCGGAGAAATCAACACAGAGGCTTTTTCACAATGAAGTACTTACCATTGAAATGCATTGTAATGGAAGTAAACCATGCCAAGGCCATATAGAAAGGCAGCATTCTGAAAGAAAGAAAGAAAACAAAAAAAAACATAAAACAAGGATAGTAACTGTGTTGTAACAGAATAAATCAGACATTAAGTAATAGTTGTTCAGAAACCAAAATTCTCAACACTATTTCTTAGCCTAGTTATGAACTGTGACCTCTCTTTAAGACTGGGTGTCGCCGCAATGTCACTTTCTCCCTCATTGGCCTCAGGTCTAAATGGGTTAAGGGGAAAGTAATGTGGCTCTACGACAATAAAACTTCTGCATTTAATCTCTGCACAACTTAGGTATTTTAAAATGTTACGCTTACAAGAAGAGGCCCTCTTTGTTGTTATGGAGTACTTTGTTCGAGGAGTACGGTTGGAAATAACGAAACTTCTGAACGAGCTGAAGTCACAGTGAGTAGAAAGGACAACAACAGACATCACAACGCAATAGGCTAATGATAGGCTCATTAATCAGACAGCGTTGCTTGCCGAAAAGACACAATGTGTCATGATGCTTGTAGATCGGCTATTTTTGGCAAGCAACACCTTTGGATTGAATGGATTCAGTCATAGGGAGGGGATTTCTCCAGTGACACAGTAACTGTTGCCTCGGCCTGGGGATCAATAAAGGTCCATTTACTGTTCTAGTCTCAATTGTAAGCGGATATATGCAAAGCATCAAATAAGCATTGTAAGATAAGACAGACTTATAAGAAAATGTCAGCATTCCCTACTACTGCCTCTGCTGCGTTGGACAAACGGTTGAGACAAACTTATTCTCTGCAGTCCCACAATCAGTACCATTACCCCATAGTTACCAGACACCAGTGGATACATGGTCTCAAATACAGACGTCGGAGGATACAGGTTACATAGTAAAATAAGAGCCATCCTAAATACGAAGGGTAGGCTAAATGGCTGGAGAAATCTTTAGAATATAACCTTGAGTGCCGAATACAGCTGTACTGTTCTTCAACGCTAGCCAAAGCAGACTATGCAGAAGGGATATATATAAAATTTGCACTCAATACCATGGTCAGTACACCAGTTACTAGTAGTTTTAATTTGGACGCATATAGAATAAAATAAATGCCTATACTCAGGGAGTATACTACCAGTATTCTGCATAAAAGCATCTACTGAACCAACATTTATTACAGTCTGACTCACTCAGACAGCCACACTAGCCCTGTCCTAGTAACCGTGACATGATCAATGAAGCCTTGCCAAAGAGCTCATACAAAAGGCCAAGGTCAACCCAGTCCAGGGCAAACCTTCTCACCCACAGTCAGTGAAGACTTGGGAGGGAGCCCATGGCTGCCAGTCCCATTCACTGTCAAACTCCAGACACCTCTCCTATTGGTAAGACCCCAACATGCACATGCACCCACATTTGGTAGCCAGGACATGACTAGACAGTGTCACATCAGTTCTGATTGGATCGATTATCTCTAGGACACAAATAGACTTAAACTTTGGTACTGTAGACATTTGCCCACAGATGAGATGACCGTAATAGTTTCGACATTCGGATGTGCTCTTTATCTGTGACTAACAATCAGTTCATAGGATCAAAGTGTCCTTTAGATATATAATGCCGCCACTTTCTCAGACACATGCATCATAAAAGGGTCCAGGTTAATGAGAATTGAAATGACCAGAATTATATGAAAAGCTATAAAAAGTTATAAAAAGCTATAAAAAGTTAAGCTAGATGACCACACACACACACACTTTTCTTGACCACTTAACCATTTCACAGTCAACAGTACACTTTGGAAGGATGTTTTATAAAATAGCCATCAAAATGTCGTAGAAATAAGTGAAGGTTCAAACTTTGAAAGCTATTCCCGTTTACAGTAATTCACAAAAGAAAACTGGGAATGTCACCAATAACAAAAACGATGTAAAACTAACTTTGTACCTCTCCCTGAATGAAGAAATATACAGTATTTAAAAAAAGAGAAGACAAAGCAAAAGATTTGGGGCGCACCTAAATGCACCAGTATTGCAACGACTGTAAAAAAGAGTTATGTAGCCCTGCAGTAATGTGCATTTCTTTGAAAACCATTAGTAATGACAAGTGAAAACATTCAATCCAAACACTAATCTAAAATTTTAAATGGCTGTGGTTTTCTTAATTTCTTTGCTGAAACGAAATCAAACACTATTTGGTTAGCTCGCTACATCTAAACAAATAATTATGCTGGTCTGCAATAAAATAAATTGTTTCAAACTTTTAAGCCGATCATTGGTTCAGTGTCAAGTATAGACAAGAGATCTGTACAAAAATAGGTGCATTGAATGCAAACAGTTGAAGCAGATACAACGCCGTTGTGCAGTGTTGACTGAACTCACCTTCCAGTAGTCAGACTGTAAACTGTAGTACCTCTGGTATGCGGATAATGCTGAGAGAAATGGAGAGATGGAAAAAAGAACATGATACAGAAAGAGAGAAGGCAACAGAGGAAGATGGGTGCAGTTAGTCACAATATCACACACACAAATGCCCTACATATTTAAAATCAGCTGTGCCTGAGCATTGCCCAATTTGTGTATTGCTGGGTCTCATACAGAATCGCTTAAATTAAATGATCAGATTTTCTATAGTTATATAGCATATACTGATAAATAAAATGGACAATATTTTTTGTAGGCTCTATATAAAAACACTGTGTGCAAAATAGAGAGAGGGATAGAGACCTTTTGGATAGTCCTCGAGTAATAGGTTGAAGTGACCCAGTTGACAGAACATCTCTGCGTCCACCTTTCCCTCTGCTTTCAGGATGAGCGCATCATAGCAGCTGACAGCCTAGAAGAGGGTGAACGGCATAGTGTGGTTAAATTAGGGTGGGCATATTTTCAACCCCCCAAAAACAGACCCTTAACACAAAAACTGATCGTGACAGAACGTTGAAACGTTCCACCAATTAGAATCCAACCGGCAACTGCTCCTGGCATCGCCGATTTATTTTCTCTTTTTTTTTTTTTTGGCTTTCCTTCTTCAGCGATCCTAGTCCGGTTTCGCACATGCACAGTGCCGTTCACTTCTTGTATACAGGCCGACTAAAAAACTGAATAACTCTAAATCTACGGAGCTTTTTCTTTTTGACAAAGCACCGATGTTCAGAGGTCTTTTCTGATTATCCGGTGATCCCGATTGGAACATTGGCCTTTTCTAGAGCAAGGATGGCCTCATTTTAGCTCACTAGAATTGACGCTAATATTTTAGCATGTAAAATGGACGCCCAAAACGGACGTGCATCACACTAAAACCAAGTAGATCCGTTGGCACTTGCGTCGCCAGGGGGCAGCGATACGGTTAAATGAATGTGAATGAATGTCAAATGAATGTTGTGAATTCACAACACGCAATGCATTGTTAACTTTTTCCGATTGGTCGGGTGTGATAAACAAATAAACATGCATGAAACTGCTGAAAAGAGCAATCATAAATTATGTCAAAGATGTGGACAATTTGGTAGTTAAACTGAGATTAAAGGACCACTTCACCACATTTCAATTTCTCTTCATATAATTGGTCCTCACTAATGTTCATGATAAAATACCACATTTGTGTGTCAGGTAAAACCACCTGACTAATGAAAGCTCATGAAAACTAGACGACCTGTTCTAGCCCTAGTCATACCGACGGCCTAGCCTCTAGCCTGATTGGCTGCCTCGTCTGCATCCATGAGCGCACGCACCTCTGGCCAATAGGATGGGACAGCAAGCACTCCTGCTACAGGCGGAGCCAATGCTGCCTACCGTCTGCATCCATGCACACACGCACCTCTGGCCAATGGGATGGGACAGCAAGCACTCCTGCTACAGGCGGAGCCAATGCTGCCCAGTGACTACCGTCTGCATCCATGCACACACACCTCTGGCCAATGGGGTGGGACCGCAAGCACTCCTGCTACAGGCGGAGCCAATGCTGCCTACTACGGCTATCCGGTCAGTCAGACGCAGTCAAACGCGCTCCAAGAATCACTCACAACATCTTTCATACCGTCGGATCCGTCACGACGAGTGGACAGTTTGAAAATGCGGGTCCGGCGTGCATTAAGCCAATAATGTGGGCTGTGGCACACAAACATAAGTTACCAAAATAATTATCAAACTAATATGGGGTGGGGGGGGACAGACACATACAACAAAGACAGCGCACGCAAACAACTGCTGTGAGGTGTGAGGTTGTGACACACAAACATACACGTTACTAAAATATGAACGATCATACTAATATGGGGACACACACACACACACACAACAGGGACAGCACTTCTTTCACCTGACAAATATCACTATGTGATCATTTCTCGTTTCTACTCAGTCTGTGTCTTATAGGAGGGCTGTGGGCAGTTCGGAAACCCGTCCAGTGTCATCATCGTTAGGCAGATTTATTTTTAAACAAGATTTTAAAAGTATATATATATATATTTAGATTTTTATTATCATGAGAACGATTATCGCATTGCAACTTTTCAGGAATAGAAAGCCTGCAGTTTCAATTAGCTTGGACGGGTCCACAGCCCTCCTATGAGACACAGACAGAGTAGAAAACTAATTGTGGCATTTTATCATGCACATTAGTGAGGTTGAAAAGTGGTGAAGTGGTCCTTTAACTACCAAAATTTCTGGACACACTTGTTACTTTATATTTGTAATGTAAACTATTATAGGTAAAGGGTTCTTTTATTTTACATTCCACAGAGTAGAAGACAGAGCGCTCTGGCCATATTCAGTTATAAGCTGATTTAGTAGGGTCATTTACCTACCAGGGGCAGGTGGGCAACCCTTAGTGTCAACGCCTGTGCAGTATATACATGTCATAGCATATCAACAAATGTATTACATCAAATATTAGACTCCAATAATAAGGCCTGGGTTGAAAAACAATTAAACAAAAAGACCATCAGCACTCACTTCAAGTCCTTTTAGGATATTGTATTACGGGCAGCCAGCATAGCGTACACGTCGTGTCAGTGTGAGCCTTCCTCAGTGTGTAATTGTACAGTTACTTCAAAAAACAATTACCCCTTTCCTTAAGGGATCGACACAGGCTAATCCATTGTGTGCTTTGTTGGAGATCAGCCAGGCACAAATAGCCCAATTAAATACTATTTCATGAAGATGTCCCAAGTGCCAGTCCTGGTAACTCAACCAGAGTTATTGCTACATAGACAGTGTCTACCAAATGTCAATGTTATAGTTGAATCCAATACCTCTCATACACGCTTTAACATAACCTTATTAAATCCATATCCATAGCTGGGGTAGAGGTTTAGGGCAAAACATGATGAGTTATGGGATTTGGACAAAACACTAAACTAATACCCCAACACTGAATTGTTTCCCTCCCATCCTAGCTTGTTTTGCATTAGACTAGTCACTCAGAATTTAAATAACGGCTAAGCAAATCACTCCATACTGCTGTGTGTGTGTGTGTGTGTGTGTGTGTGTGTGTGTGTTTTATCAATGAATTACTTAATTGATAACCTTATCAATCGATTAACCGGTTAGTTGATAAGCGGCGTTTTCTTTTTTTCCTTTTCATCTGAGAATCTTAATATCCCTCAATGTCTAACATAAAGATCTACATTTTGCGGATATACAGAAAGAATACATAGGGCATATTATATCCCTTAATCAAATGACCGTTTGAGATACAGGGCCAGGCAATGGCATCGTTGTATAGACCGATTCCGTAGCGGGTCTCATGGTCGCAGCCTACGTATTTCCGTAGGCGGAGACGACACATCTGCGGTTTCCCCGCACCAAGCTTCTACTACAGTGAATGGAAAGTGACTGATGTTGGTCTGCTTCAAACGTTACCATTTTACCTGCTTTTTACTAACACTAACATTACAAAGATGCCCAGAACATCGGGCTGAACCTGTGTAGTTTATGGCTGCTCGAACAGTAGTGGCAACATTAAAAAAAGAAAAAAAGAAAACGGAATGTCAAAATATCTACCGCGGTGGCTGAGACCAGAGCCATCGAGTAATGGTTGAGACAAAACAGTGAAAGGTCCTGAAAGATACATAACGTCAGTCTTACCCAATACCCAATCTTTCTATTTTAGGAACACATGGCTGCTGTACTTTATACCTCATACTTTAATGCTTAGTATGAGGTATAAAGTACAGCAGCCTTGTGTTACTAAAACAGAAAGATTGGGTGGGTATTGGGTAAGACTGACGTTATGGATCCTTCACTGCTTTGTCTCAACCATTACTCTATGGCTCTGGTCTCAGCCACCAGATAGATATTTGTTCTAGGCATCTTTGTAATGTTAGTGTTCGTAAAAAGCAGGTAAAAAAGTCACTTTTCCATTCACTGTAGTAGAAGCTTGGTGCGGGGAAACCACAGATGTGTAGTCTCCGCCTACAGGAAATACGTAGGCTGCGACCATGAGACCCGTTACGGAATCGGTCTATAGGAAATGAAATGAAATGTGCACCGCCTTGTCTGTCACATCACATGCAAAAGCAGACATTTCTGTGGCTACCAAGGTGGGGGGGGGTGATTTTTAACCAGCCCACATGCGTTCCTCGGCCATGCGAACACAGGCAGCATTACATTCACAGAAAACCACCCAATGATAGAACTTTATATTAGAGATATAACTAGCGGTTAATTTCACTGACGTGCACGCAACATTTTTAAACTGTTTATTCAAAGTTGAAAATGAATTAATTAATCTAGTTATTTATTGAAATGAACACACAGAAAATAGCCAAAACTGAGCACATTTCGATCTATAGCGTCAGTGACGAAACGAAGTAGAGTTCCGCAAGCATCACTGAAGTCCTTCTCCATGTTCTCACCTCAACAAGTTGGATACATTCTTCAAATTGATCGCGGATCACAGAGGCAGGGGGGAGTGTGCAGTACAAGGTAACGTGATTCACATCACATGGGGGCGCTTTTTTTACAGCGCCGGCTACTACCGAACGACAACCTACCTCAAACCCTAACCTAACCATAACCTCAAGCACGGAGCAGTGCATCCCTCACCAACCTTAATCCGGTCGTTTTAAACAGACCCCTCACCAACATTAATCCGGTCGTTTTAAACGGACCCCTCACCAACCTTAATCCGGTCGTTTTAAACGGACCCCTCACCAACCTTTAATCCGGTCGTTTTAACAGACCCCTCACCAACCTTAATCCGGTTGTTTTAACGGACCCCTCACCAACCTTAATCCGGTCGCCTGTAAAACAAGCGCCCCCTCAGTGACCATCGACTCTGCGTAAAAGGTCATCCCCAGCAGCTACAGGTGACCACTGACCAGCAGTGCGCTAAACAGTTTCTGCTGACTGGAGCACCATCTTCAAGGAATCGTGGGCTTTGTTTGTTAAGCTTGCTCAGCTATGTCATTCCCAGTGATTAGAAGGACACTGTGTTAAGTAACTTGCATTCAAATTATTCACCAATAATATGAAGATAATGCTAGGAGAAAAGTCTAACTGGACAAAATAAATTATCAGCCGTTTGTAAGACCTGCAGTGTTAGATCTAGTAAAAGACCCTTTGACCATTCAATGACCTATCTTCTAAGAGCGGTTGTACATGTGTTAAAACCCATTTTGGGCGGGAACCCCTTTTGGTGTTAGCATTATGCTATGCTTTAGCTATTGAAAAATAGCAGATCTACAAGCTCATAGCACGCCACCGAGTGGCGCACTACGAGCTTGTAGGTCTGCTATTTTTGAAAAATCGAAGAACGACTGACAGAAAAATAGCTTTTTCAGAAAACTGTCAGGATGTAGAAGACATTTTTAGAATCCGATCTCAGGTCAGAATGGGTTAAAACTAACACATTTTGCATTGCATAAAAGTAGCTCAAGTGAGCTTTCTTTTAACGAGACAGACTGTAGAGGCGTTTGTAACATAACTTTAGAGCATTACCGGTATACTACATTCAAATAAATTTATCCCAGCAATTTTGCCAATGAACTACAGCCAATTAAAATACAAAAAGCTTGAATAAAGAACGCAGTCATTGACAAGTTACTGGGATGTTTTGCTTTCCCATACTATTAAGTATGAAGTTATCCCATTGGATCAGCACTGGCCCGGCAACACATTCTACAGGGACACAAGAGTAGTGCAGCCACTCTGGAACAGCGATGTGTGTCTGTCTGTCCCCATGTCTGTGTCTCATAGAGTAATAAAAGGATAGAGATCAAACCGGAGCGTTACCCTCCATTGACAGCCCATTGATCGAAATTGAATTTCCGATCTGCTTGTATTAAACGACATTAAACTCATTGCAGCTGTAGGGCAAGCTTGAATTATCCTTTCAATCGGCAAAGCGTTTGTTTCATAAAAACCCCACCGTGGACACGTTATGAGCTGTCAAGAACTTGTGATGATTATTTTTTTAAGTGTTGGAGTTTGAAAGCGCTCGTCAAAGTCACTGAACAGCCCTGCGTACCGCCCAATTTGCACATAATGCAGGAGGCAGCAGCATGACCCATTAATAAAAAAACGAGTGCTTCCAAATTTCAACACTTAGAGAACAATAATCACCTGCATAGAAGTTTTTGACAGAAAGTAGCTCATTTTAATGTCTACTGCGATTTTTATGAAACAAACGCTATGCAGATTGAAAAAGGATAATTCAAGCTTGCTCTACAGCTGCAATGTAGGCGAGTTTAACGTTTATTACAAGCAGATCGGAAATTCGATTTGGATCAATGGGCTGTCAATGGTGGAGGGTATTGCAAATCTAGATTCATTCCACTATAAAAAAAGATCTAGTGTTAGAAATTGCAGCTACAGGGACACATGAGATCAGAAAATCTTTAACCAACTATGAATACTGTGAGGGTATTCCTCACGGTCATTGATAAAATGTATAAATTAATGTTAGTTGTAACCTGCAATATCTATCCAGGTGTGCATATCATAATATTAGTACTCGTCTCATACATTTGCAGCAGAAACAGGAAATAGCACAATAGATTCAAAAAGCATTAATTCAGTATGAATTCATAGTCCAGAGTGAGGAGAATCCTGTTGTTGATGTATAGAGGGCTGCCCCTGTGAAAGGATCTTGTGAGAAAATCCATTTATGCTTATGAAAGGCCTAACTTAACTTAGTTGTTCTAGCAATAGAGCATGCAGGACAGCAGCAACCAGAAGAACCCTATGCATAACTGACTCAGAGCAGTACTAGGCCAGGGCTGAAAGTACGCCCCAACAACAATGAAACAGGCTAAAGACACAACTCCAATATAACGAGAAGCCACATGTTGATGTCACGTACACCGAACAGACTAGAGGTAGTTTACACACAGACTCGTTCTAAACGTCATGGCAACTGTGTGAACAAAATTACATTTGCACCGTCTAGTCAGTGCCTCAGCCATCTACTTTTATGTAGCAGTTTTTGGTCAATTTAGACCCGATGTTGTAGTTTCGTCTTTTTGTCTTCCTTTACGTGTGCGCACTGTGCGGACTGGTTAGCCTAGCGGCGACAGCTATCTAGTAGCTAGCTAACTAGGCTAGGTATTTTTCTGTCTACCCCGCCATCTTGGGCCGAGCTAAGCAGCCATTATTTTACTAACGTACAACTAAAAACGCTCGCTTGTTTATCTGACCATTAACAATGTTGTTTATTTAACAACACTTGGTTACTGTTGGCGGCGTGATCGTTAAATGGAGCAAAACTGCGGGACAGTTGGGCTTAATTTATAGCTCTTCGGACGAGACGACTCGATCGTTCCGTCAATGTTGTCGACAAAAATGACGTTCTTTCAAGTGGAAAAGTAGCGACGCGAGTCGCGTCAACACTTTTATCGGTTGAAAATTACGTTATTTTTGTCGAGCGAAAGGCCCGTGCGACAAGTATAAATGCAGCAAAAGTGGGCTGACGTACGAGCCAAACTCTGGCCGTCGTATTGTCGCTTGGACTCCGAAAGGATGGACAGATGGCACCGGTGGAACAAACAGTCCCGTGCCAGTACACTTTGTCGCCTTCCAAAATTGTTAGATATGCAATCGCTCTAATAATTCATGTTCAGGATTCAATTACGTTTGCGCGCTACACGCACATATGTTCCTTTTATATACACACATTTGCGTTCTCGTTGAGTCTCATTGGGTTACAATGGCTGCTTAAATATTTCAACAAATGTAGCTAGCACAGCAATAGTGTAAAATAGACTTAATCTGTTAGTTATCACGAAGGGCTTTGCTGATTATAGTACAGACATTGCAGAATGCAGATGACGATTCATTTTAAAACTCGATGCATTGTTATCATCACCCAACTCGTTGCCTTACGGCACCTGGTGCCACTAGTGAATTAAACAGGGTGGGGAATGGGGATTATTTTCGTTTTGCCATTTAACTGTGGACTATGCTGCCAGCCTTTATGGAAGTATGTATGTGTACATAAACAATATAGAGATTACGACACAATTGTAACGCTGCCCAGTGCCTATGCACAGGTTGCTTGCCCAATGCATCGATCATCTAAAGCAGGTTTACTGCCAAAGCAATTGTCTGATTCAGCATGAAAGTTGGTGAAATTGGTGCTTGTGTAAAGTGGTGGCCAGGCATAACTAGCATGCCGTTGAGGTCTGTACCACTCATTCCAGGTGGGATTTGCACAAATCAGGGGAGATAACGGAGAGCTGCGACTGTGATCCTATTCAGTGGCATACCTTTAACAGCAAGGCCTTCGTTCTGGCGCCATCTTCATGAAGCCTCTGAAATCCAAACAGTGAACTGCAAGTAGAGGACAGACAACACAGGCGGTTCCGTATTACTTGAGGGGCATTCGTTTATATGTTTTACACGGCGGCGTTGGAGGATTACAATATATAAAAAAATAGAACGGGTAGACTGCTTGGATTGCGTATAATCTAACCTGTCAATTCCGGCCAAGCTCTCTCTCTCTTGCGCTGTTAGCTTTGGAAAGTCCTCTTCGATTTCATTCGCTTTTCCCGACGCCATTTTCTTCTCCTCATCACCAGCAGCGCTGAGACTCCGAGCAGCAGCGGAGGCAGCGGCGGTGAGCGATACTCCGCACGATTTCATGGAAATGGAACGGGGCAACGGCCGACGAGGTCCACCAAAATGCAAAAACAACCAAAGTGCAGCACCAGGACTGAAGTGGGGCGTAGCGTAATTGTTGCCAAATCCTCAAGGAAATGATCCCTTCAAATTATCTTCCACACACCTCATTGTACACCAAAACATAGCGTGTATTCCAATGCCAATGTATGCATGAAGTTGATGGAAAGTTGGGTTTTACGATGGGGTGTTATTTGATAATGTCGCAAACTTCCCCAACCATCAGCTCAAAGTTGTTGTAATTGTGTCACATAGGCAAACGCACGCCGCCACCGTCGGCACGCCCTCTGGTCTCCTCTGACCAATGAACGACTATCGTGTGGAGTCACGTGACTGATTTGTCTTGAGTGTTTATTGCACGCGCGCGAGCACGCGCGCGCACACACTGGCAGTCTCGCACACAGAGGAGGGACATCGAGATCTATCTCAAACACTACGATTGGCTTTTGCATTCTGTTATGATTACGTAACTGCGCTTTGGAGCAGCTCATTGGTCGAAGTAACAGTCACTTACAGTATTGGCCTTTGGGAGGAAAGGGCTGTCAAGGATTACGTTTGCAATTTTAACAGATCTGCAAACCCACACATAATTTGTAGAATATGCAGTTATAGTCCGATTTTTTTGAGGGTTCCACAATTTTTGTGTTTGGTTTTGGTTTATCTTTTGCCATTATTTTCGGCCAACTGTTTCACTATAGTTAAATCTGTTGGTTGGGTTATTTATTTATTATACTTGCAGAATGTATTATAACAGTATTCAACTCCAATGCTACAACACCGCACACCATTATTTGCTGTTGTCTTATTTGATCAAATTGATAGGCTATACATAACCTACAGTCCTACATCACAGAAGCCCCCTGTGTTGTTTACAATGCTTTTCTGCTTGATCACTCACATTTTTTATTTAACATAAACATAACACAAGAGGTAGGCTATGTTTGTCTGATGGACACATTTCACAACATTTGTTCCATGCTTCAGATATGGTGAGAGAGATTTTATGAAGAAAACCAGAGGTCACTTTCTAGTTTGATTGGAGTACAGAAGCCCCACTGCCAGAGACCGGCTGGGCTGTAAATCTGCCATCACTGTCAGAGCATCAGGAATTGATGGAGACTGTCACCCTGCTTGGACAGGCAGGGATGAAATATGAGACATAAAAAAGGATCAAATCAAGCACTATAGGCCTAACTGAATAAATACAATACGGTATAGTCACTGCCCACAACATGATTCAAATCCAGTCGAATATGAACCAAATATGTGTATGACTTAAAGTTAAATCAATTAGATATGTCTAACCTATGGTTTACAAAGTCAAAAGGATATCTCAAGGGGTTTGTTTCCATTGTGGTCCTGTTTATTAAATTCATTAATAAAGTGGAAATGCGTGGCCTGGGACTTGCGTCCATCTAAGTTTATTTCCTGTCAGCTATACTGTTGTGCACATCAAACGTAACAACAAAGGAATTATTACACTTAGACTCACGTAGAATATGTTTTTTGTGAGAAAAGTGTGAAAAGGCTATATATGAAAAACATTCTGTAACAAAATAGAACTCTCATGTTCTTTATTCTGTAACAAAATGTAACATTTGTTTTGGCCTTCATCAGAGCAAGTTGACATTTTGATGCTCATTGAAATCCAGTCAAACAAAACAGACATAGGGTACGTACCAGACTGAAGGAATGAAGCCTTATGATCTAAATAGGCCATTCTTGAAATAATTATGCTAATATTTCTTGGTATTAGGCTACATTAAAAAATACATAGGCCTGCCGCCTACTCTGTATTTTGTAATGGCCTAGCCTACTTGTAGGCTAATGTTGTAATACCCGGTTTATGTATATTATTTGTAATTTGTTTGCATGGACCTCTAGTGGCATATGATTTGATTGATATGTATGATATTGTGTATGTAAATATTATTTATTTTTTCAGTTAGTTCTCTAATAGTTGTGATAATCATTTGCACTCAATATTTTTTATTTTGAATATAAATCTTATCAACACTGACACAGGATCTAATTTCTAAAAATGACGTTCAACGTGCAGTGATCCTGATGCGCCAGTTGGACAGCAGAGGGCTGACTAGTACTTTCCAAAATGGCGAACCGTGACAAGGGTAAGTTACAAACTAATAACAACGTTGTGTTTGAGCTATTTATTACGAGCATATGTCTGAATCGAAAATGTAAACATACATGTTTGTGCAATTAGCTTTCGTCTGAGTATCCTTTATAAGTCTACACCACGTCGAACCCTGTTCAGCGTACTTATAAGTAGTCATGCTATTGTTGAGGCGGACTAACCATAGATTTGGGACTAACTCGAACAATCTTTCATTATCACTGGCTTTATGACATTGTATGAGATACTGAAAACGACGTAAATGACAATGTTTAAGCTACTGCCACCCCTGGACCGGCTGAATGTCGTTAAGTTAGACAGTTACTGGTTCATTGTAGCCGTTAGTGCTGGGCCTTTAATATGACAGTTTTCATCATGGCTCTTTATGTTCCTATTCAGTTCAAGAGATTGAAGAGGAGATTTATGACAAGGTCGTAGATTTGACAGAATATGCCAAACGTCAGCGATGGTGGAACCGCATCTTCGGGAACAACTCCGGACCCATAGCGGAGAAATACAACGTGGGAACACAGTTAGCCCTAGGTGGAGTCAGTGGATGGTAAATAGTCTGTCATTACCTTTTTCAAGGACATAAACAATAAAATGGTCCACTTGCCATAATGTGAACCAACCCAGGCATGATGCACCAAAGTTGTATGTTAGAAATGTTGAGTATGGGTGTGTCCCCAGCATGTAGAAACTGCCGGATGCTAACTTGCATAATGTTGAGCAATTTTCATAATTGAGATATATGATAATGTGACCAATGACCATACCATAACAACCTAACCTATAAGGAGAACATTTTCACCATGCTTTAAGTAGCATGTGACTTGTCAAAATAGGGGGTTTTCATGATGCTGAAGCATTAGTTTTGCACAAAAAACACTCCTTGGGCTAAAACGGCCATATAGTCATCATCACAAATGTGATGAAATTATGTCAGCACATTTGGGCAAGTGGCTATGTCCGTTTTAGCCCAATGAGTGTTTTTCACAATGGGGATCTATGGGATGGCAAGTAAAAAAAAAAGTGGTGACATATACTGAACTCTAATGGCGAACTTCCAATTTTAGGTGTGCAGGATATCTGTGTCAGAAGGTTGGCAAGATTGCGGCTACAGCTGTGGGAGGAGGCCTTCTGCTGTTACAGGTATTACTTAATACTTACTTACTGGCACTGTTAGCTGCAATTTCCAACACTAGATTTAAAAAAAATCAGAATCAGAATATCTTTATTGTCATTGTACAAGACAACAAAATTGATTTGCAATCCCGCAAAATACATACTACAAAATATATATACATTTAAGACATATTGCACAGTAAGTCCCTTTAGTCCATAAAGTGTCAGAGTTCAAGTGTCAGTGTTTAAGGCTATGATGACTGGGGCTATGAATGGGTTGAATATAGTTTCAATACCTTCCATTGACATCCCATTGATCCAAATTGCATTTCCGATCTGCTTGTATTAAACAACAAACATTGCCGCTGTAGGGAAAGCTTGAATTATCCTCTTTCTAACTGCAAAGCGCTTGTTTCATAAAAATCCACCGTAGACAATATGCATGTTATTCCGTGGTGTGCTGCTTCCTTTTAAGTGTTGGAGTTTGGAACGGAAGCACTCGTTTTTTTTAGGGTCGTGCTGCTGCCTGTTGCATTATGTGCAAATTCAAAACTAGTGCTTCCAAACTCCAACACTTAGAAAAAGAATTCCTGTCAATTTCTTAACAGGAAGTAGCTCATAACATGTCTACGGTGGATTTGTATGAAACAAACGCTTTGCCGTTTGAAAGAGGATAATTCAAGCTTTCCCTACAGCTGCAATGTTTGAGTTTAACATCGTTTAATACAATATTACAAGCAGATCGGAAATGCAATTTGGATCAATGGGATGTCAATGGAGGGTATTGCAACTCTAGATTCATCCCATTATTAAAAAAAATACTGTTGCAAATTGTGGCTATGGCACTGTTTGGCAGTCACAAAAGGGTTTAGGCTACATATATTTCAATAAATAATTTGTTTTGTTTCACTGCTTCCCCTCGCCTCTGTTCCAGATAGCCAATAATACTGGTTATATCGAAGTGGACTGGAAGCGAGTGGAGAAGGATGTCAATAAAGCAAAGAAACAGCTGAAGAAGAATACTAATAAAGCTGTCCCAGAGCTAAACTCTTTTGTTGACAAGGTGAGTCCAGAGATGTCATGCTTATTATGTGCTCTGAAACGTTATTTCAGCTCCGGTGGTCACCAAAAATCTAGACTATGAATGAGCCTTAACTCAGACTGGATCAAAAATGTTGACATGATAATGTCAGAGTCAGCCACTACCCGCAAGCAACTTTGAGGCTATCCAACCTCTTGTTCTGATACCCATTACCCTCCTCCATTGACAGCCCCAGCTCCATTAATCTGAATGTATTAAATGACGATAAACCCACAAATATTTCACCTTTACGACAGCTTGGGATATCCTCTTTATCACCGTCAACACTTCATTTAATCATTTGTTGTGGCATTGCAACTTAGAGGTTGGATAGGCGGTAAGTTGTTTGCGGCAAGTTAGCCACATGCTTTTAACGGCTCCAGTTCTATTCTTTATGGAGACACGTCTTGCCCCCTCTTCTGCCCTGATAGCTGCCTGTCTTGTCAAGTTCCTCCTAAATTAAAGGGGGGGAAATGCCTAAAATGTTGACATATTCAGCCTTTCTGTACTAAATCATTATCATGTCTGAAGTAGTAGATTCAGTAGAACATAAATTTTTGCAATGTGTATCTCGATCAGTAACAACATTTTGTATTCTGCGTACATCCTTGGATAGAGTGAGGATACTCGTTTTCCACCACTGTCAATATTGTTTTAACTTATTTAAAGACAATAGGCTCAGTGAATATCTTCATAATTATTACATAATCGCAATTATTTGGGATAATCACACTTATTTTGCATGATTGTTAAAATGTTTCCATTCATTTGTATTAAACCGATGGAATGACCAGAAATGTCCATCATTATCAGTGCCACTTATTTGAAAAATGTTGATAAATGAATGCCAAAATTAAGCAAAAAAAAAAGCGCATCACCATGCGATATGTTGTGAGATTGTAGATGATTCTTTTTAGAAATTATAAAATGATTAAGGGTATGGTCATAATAATTCATAATACGTATAATGTAATACATCTGGTGCCGCTCCAATCAAGCAAGCTATGGGAAACGTAGTCTCGTTATAGCCAGACAACTAGCCTATTCCACAATCTCCAAATGAGTCTGGAACTACTACGCCTCCAGAAAGCTGAGAACAGAAGCTCTCAGATGATCTGTTCGTCATTTCTGTTACATTTAATTGCATTTCTGAAAAGCAGAAAGTTATACATGTGCTTTGATTATTTAGAATTCATATGAGGGCAAATTTGCGCAACTGTAAAGACGAAAACAGAAGCGGGGCGTCACATCCGCTTTATCCTCTGAATATTTTCAGATGACGGAAGGATTTGAAAATTGTGGGAGGCAACAGTCGGGCTCGCAAAACTTTTGGAAACTGAACAGGAAACGGGTATGCCATCTTTGGGGAAGTGGGATTTCACATGGGATGTACAGATATTATTATTTTTGTATAAACAAGTACAGTGTCAAAAATACACTAATCCCTTGACCCTCATCACCCACCCACACAGGCACACACATGCAAAAAAGCATTTATAAACCCCAGCCTTAAACACATTCACATGATACAGCATTAATATAGCATCTGATTGATGGCAGAAACACAAAGATTTTTTTTTTCATCAGAAATTAATTCAGTCCAAAAGGGGTTAATGACTAACTACTCCACCCTCACAACTCAGACCATATAGTATACATAATACAGCAACACTACACAGTCACACAGATACACAGATCTTAACACAACTTAAGATCTGAGAAAAACGTACACTCAGTCACAGAGGATGTTCAAATTTAAGTGATGTTGAAATTTACTAGCAATCGGTTGGCACAGGGTTAATGTACCTGCCCAGTGCCCACCAGAGCGTAGTCTAGGTATTTTTTAAATCCACAGGACCACTAGCTGTCACTTGGCAGAGCGTGTATACGAACACAATTGACCCGTGTTCGGGGGAGGGAAGCCGGGCGAGAAGGGGGATGTTTGTCACTGCATGCATATACTCCTACGTTCTGGGGCAGCGCCTGTCGGTGGGTAAAGTTGAGAAGGAGGTCGAGGAGGAGTAGGACAAAGGCTCTATCCTCATTGGCAGGTGAGACAGCTGACACAACAGCGATGGGAGGAATTAATTGGCATAACTAAAGTGTACTAAAGAAATGGGGTTTAATAAATAATTGGCTTCTCTAAATGTAAACAAATAAATAAGTTCATATGGTTTTTTTACTCATGCTTTGAGTGGAGCAGGAATATATCTACTATATTGTACCTATACTATACCTATGCCTTCTTTTCTTTTTCAGTCCACAGAGTTTGTGAAGAAGAACATTATGGTCACCAGTGGGTTCATCGGAGGCTTCCTGCTTGGCCTGGCATCTTAGAGGGTCTCAAGTGAAGTGTCTATACCTTTTGTTCTAAAGAAAGAACACATAAAAATACAATATATTGTGGCTGTTGATTGCAAGCAACCATGTCATTACCCAGTAGGTGTGTGCGTGTCTACAGAAGTGGCACATACTTGTCTACCTTAATACTGATAATGTTAAATGGGACTTATTGATAAGCCAGAATATCCCTCTAATTCAAATTAGCATCATCGACAAGACCAAGGATCTTCCCATTTTGCTATAACTATGCACTGAAGTGGTATAATAATGCAATAACACTCCCACTGTTCAAGAGTCCAGTTTTATGTTTCATTAGGGCAACATCCAAATATATATTTAAAAAAATGCTGCAACTTTTTATATGAAGTTTAAAATGAATATAGGAAATGTTTGCACTTTTATTGCCGGCAGTTAAAAATAATATTACAGTGCTGAGTGCTGGAAACTGTTTGGTATATGTAAGTACACCTCATACTGTATGTGTGATGGTGTCCATGGGATTCCCTAAGTGTCACTCAGTGTTACATTGCTTAGTGCTGGGTCAAAACAATCATTTTCAGAGTTGAGACTTGAATTGTATTCTAAGTGCTGATAAACAGGGTGTTGGCCTTTAGTAGAGCCAGGTGTGATAAATGCAAGTGATATATATTAGCCTCCAATGCATCTCTTTTCTTCTAAGGAAGGCTTAGCCAAAACTTTATTTTTTAGCAATACGATATTGATGCGTTTAGGATGGTTGTTGTGGTTGCTGACGTATTTTATATATAACGCTGTTGAATGAATAAAAGTTTTCAATGCAGCTCGTGCATTAATGCATTCATTTCAAACTTGTTTTTATTGCTTACCAAACTGCTATAACATACTCTGATGCTATTGATTATAAATTATATGTATTATATATTCAATTATAATGTAGAAAGGTGCTATGGACCAGAGCTAAGTTTAGGTCTAATTTCTATACAGTAGGTGAAGTTTTTACTTTACTACAGTTTTTAGTTTTTGAAAATGACTATCGTAACATTCACACATTGATTAGGGACTCAGTTTTGCCGTGAGAAGATTCTATAAATATTTAAATATATAATAGTAGCCTAATTACTTAATTATTGTTTGAAAATTCCTATTGGTTAGTAAGCCATTTGTTTAAGTAGTCCCGATACATGGACACAGCTCAATGAGTTCGACACGTGAAGATGGACGTTGCTAGGAAACGAACGCAAACAAGGCACGTAGCTTATTTCAAAACTACCCCTACAGCTACAATTGGTGATTGCTACTAGTACTGATATGCCGCTGCCATTTCTCCCTGGGAACTCCCGCAACAAAAATGTAAGTATGATAATTTAATGAACCACAGTATCAACTATCAACACTGATTGGGTTGGGTATGAGATTATGAGAGCTGCTACAGTGCTACTGTTCTGAACTGTACGAGGTGGGGGCGAGTCCTTGCTGCGAACACGAAAGAGTTCCACCGACCACGTCGACCACAGCAATTAAAGTAACACAGATAATCATTACATACTACACAGATTATTTATTTTGAGTAGGTCTGCACGAGGACTCCAATAATGGAAACAAGCCAATGGGCTTTCTTGGATTCATCTTTTTAGCAGAGCTTATAGCCTATTGGGCTACTGTAGCCTACTTCCCTATGCTTGTCCATGCAAACTGTTAATAAAGTATTCAATCAATCAAAAACAGACCTTGGCGTGGCCTATTTAAACAAATAATGTATTGTGCGTAACAGGCTACATGATAACATTTGTTTGAATAAAATACAATGATGTCATAGCCTAAAACAAGCCTATTGTATGTTTCTCTTAACAATGTATTTTATGAGTTGCCTGCCCTGCAATGCAACAAGACAAGACTATGTAAAAAAAAATGTTTTAAAATGTTTGTAGACTATTTACTTGGCTATATCTGAAACTATACTATAAAATACTATATCATTCCTACACTCTGACTCTAGTTGGGGAAGGAGAGATTCCACAAGTCTCAACATTTTGACTACACTAATGGTGTCCCTATGCTGGTGGGGTCTGAGAAGCCAGGCATCGGAGGAGAGTTGTTAGTTGGCCAGAAGATCCTACCAAAGTATTCCATCTACCCACAAGTAGAGGGTAATGCTCTCCCGTCATGGGTTGCCTTTGACAAGCAGGTGAACTCTTAATTATTCATCCGAAATGTATTTACCATGCTAATTTTGATCATATTTCTGACTTTGATAATATTGCTGACATTGTCAATTAACACAAGATGACAACATTGATATTTCGGTCAATAGTGTTTTATTTAATCAAACACATCCTATGACCCCTTTGGTCTGGAGTCTGGACCATTGGGCTACCATAACCACATAAACCCTAACGTCCCAATTGTGAGCGTATAGATCGTGGGATAGTCTGGTATACAGTTTAAGTGGTTAACAATAAAGCTGTTGGTGATATGTTTCATTTGACTCTGGCTGGATTCTTTTAATTGTCTCATGCCCAGCCACCCTTGTCCATTGTAGGTTCTGTGTTTTGAAGCGTACTTCCAGGAGGCTGTGCTTCAGAAACGGGAGGAGACGTACCGAATCAGGAAGTGTAAAATCTACTTCTACCTGGAGGATGACACCATACAGGTGGTGGAATCAGAGTACAAAAACAGTGGCATTCCTCAAGGTTAATATTGGGCTATTCTATCTCACCCGCTGCATGGCTGGAGTCTTCTAGAATGTACATATAAAATGTTTGCGTGCTTAAAGCTGAATTTCACCACTTCTGTATACCCACTTTCTGTTGCTTTACTTCCAAGCTGATGAAAAGTGCCAAATTGAGGATACCATGCACTGGACAGTATATATTCTCGAGAGATATGCTTGCTAACAACTGTGCTCTTGATCTTTGTGGCAGGAACATTTATTCGCCGCCACCGCATTCCAATGCCACCCCCGCACGACAACATGTTCTACAACGTGCACCATTTCAACATTAACCAACAGATGGTGCTGTACTCGCGCACCTTCACCATAACCGACTGTGACCCTTTCACCAGGAACTTTCTCGCCCAGCTGGGGGTACGCCTAAATGCCCCTGCCTCAGTACCCCCAGACCCGTACAGCCACCTACGAGAACAGGTATATAAGGCAGAGAGGGAGAGAAAGAGAGACCCTTAGTAGGGGCATATGGTGCACTTCCAACGATTCTGTGCATACTAATTCTGTGTGTGTGTCTCTCTCCACCCAGATGCGGGAGAGTATGAAGCCACTGAGGCCGTACCAGAGGCAGGACACATTGAGGCAGTTCCTAGAGAATGATCGCAACGTCCTGTGCTTCTACTGCTTCTGGGATGACACCGAAAGCATGTTCGGGGACACACGCGAGCTCACGCTGCACTACTTCCTTGGGGATGACACCATAGAGATACGAGAGGTTATCCACCCAAACTCGGGCCGAGACGCCACTGCCAAGTTCCTGCACCGTAGCAAATTGCCCAAGGTGAGCTTGGAGGTGGTCGCACGTCACCCCTACCTTTTTTGATGAATTGAACAAGATGGACCCTCTTGTAAACAAGTGAAATGCGTTATTGGGTCGTCCACTCACAGTTAACAGCTAGTCTTTGTATTGAGTTGTGCTTGAATTGTACTGTAATTCTGCAAACTGTTAATAAATATTTCAATCAATCAATCAATCAAAAACCTCAAACCCCCTACCACATGGTGGTCTGTCCCTTCTTAAGAAATCTCACTGGAAGTGACAGCAGTAAAAACTGATGTCAAAAGGAAGATAATTGAAGATTTCTCTCAGAAATGGAGGCATTTCATTGTTTAAAGCAGAAATGTCTCTGATTTAAATAATTATTTGATCCTCTAGCAGGATTTGCTTTTTTTGACGTTGATATTTCAGATATTAGAGGCTGGGTGTTGCGAGTCCCTTTAATTATATTCCTCCCATATCCCTGCTTTCATCTGAGCTCTCATCCACTCTGACATGGGCTGCTGAAGCATCCCTCCTCCCTCCAGCCTTTTGGCTTCACCATTCAGTTAATGTCCAGAGCACATCTTGAAATACAGCCAGGACTCAATCATCCATCTTGTAATTTTTTTGGTATGTGTGTGTGTGTGTGTGTGTGTGTGTGTGTGTGTGTGTGTGTGTGTGTGTGTGTGTGCGCGTGTGTGCTTGCATGTCCGCGCGCATGCCTTTTATTAAATGTCAGCCCAAAAGGTTGAGCTGGTTGTTCCATCCAATGGGAAAGCGTCACATCCCCACAAACAAATTAAATTTGTCCTTCAAGACAAACCACTGCTATAATTTCATTTGTCTTTATCTGTCTTTCTCCCCCCCTCCCTGTATTTCTTCCCGAAGTGTCAACTCAGGCTACATTGGTATAGCGTATGAATGAATCAAATTGTGCATGCCTTTATCGCGTTCAGTTATCGTGTATATTATTACCTTGTATCATGTGTGATCTTATCCGTTGCACTTTATGTAACCAATTGTTTCTCAGCATGTTTTTTATCTCTCTCTTGCAGCATGCTCCCACCACCACCACGCGGCAGCCAGGGGAGATCACAGACCGCACGGTGCTCAATGTGTTTGGCCCCATGGGTCAGGGAGGACGCTACATTCTGGACAACCGCAAAGTATGTCCCCGCCGTTGTGCAGAGGAACAGATCAAAGATTAGCACTTTATTAAAAACTCTCTCTCTCTCTGTCCTGCAGATAGGAGCTGTTCCTGAGGAGTTTTACGAGGACTGTGATCTGACTCTGGGAGGGGTGGTGCATGTGTGGGGCAGGAAAGTCGTCATTTGTGACTGTGACAATTTCACCAAAGAATACTACCGCACCAAATATGGCATAGGTAAGCCAGGTATCTCATACAGATAGTGCTGCGTATCTCATAGATAGAGATGATCTAGTATATATATATATATATATATATATATATATATACATAGAGATAGCAGGTATCTCATAGAGATAATGCTGCATGACACTTCTCTACTCTTTAGTGTTTTATCATTGAATTATAGAGCATCAGAGATGTCATATTGTACCGGCCTGAGCCTTTGGTGACAACATAGTTATTTCATGACACGAACATTCCGGTTCCTAAGAATTACTGACCGTGCTTGCAAAAGTAGAGGTCCACCACCTTGCATTTATTCTTCAGCAATAGTGCTACAGCCATACTGCAAATATTATACTTTACTTTTTCATTCATTGGACTTGGATTAGCAAATGTATTTACTCTACTGAGCATTTAAGTACCACACAGGCTGACACAGCTTTGCTTTGCATAATTATACTTATTTATAATATATATATACATATATATATATTATTTTTAAATAGTTGCTTGTATTATATACATATGACCACTTGGGGGCAGTAGGAGTATTCAGTAAAAGCCCCTGCAAACTTTGAAACAATTAACAGTCCTGCAATTAGTTTGTAGCCGTACAGTTAGTTTATCAGGATGCTTTATAGTTATTATAAAATGTATATATGTCATTCTTATTTCTCTAATCCTTGGCTGATGTTAACATACAATATTTCTGAAGTGTTTGAACCTGGAATATTGGTTGGGGTTTTGCCGGAGCGTGTAATGTTTTCATAACCATGACCAACAGTTGCAAAAGTCACGCCAAAGATGCAGAATGCATCTCAGCCAAGTGTTGTTACACTCAGCAGCCTAACGATATGCTTTGGTCGCTTTAGTCGTCCCCCCCCCCCTCCCTATACGAGCTCTTAATTAACAGGCCCTGCCTTCATTGATGTATATACTGCCTATACAGCCACGTCCTGTCTTTCGGCCTTGGACGTCTGCATGACACCAGACACCACATCACCCCCACCACCACAGGTCTCTCTCTACCATACCTCTAGGGCTGTGTAGTCACGGGGGCCACGTAGAGTCACGCGGCCTCCCCCAGCAACAGTAACCCAAGCTGGGCCCGGCCTGTGTCTGCCACCCTGGGACAGGCAGGTTGCAGGGCTCGTTGCATTAGTCACAGCAGTGATCCAAGGCGGAGCCCCCCCCAACTGACAGGCCACTGTGATGGAGGACCCTGTCTGCCTCTCGGTTGGTCAGAGGTCAGCACAGGGTAAACTGTCAAACCGGGCCAGTGTGCTCCCTTCACGGATGGATTATACCTTTGCTCCCCTCTCACATCCCCTTCTCTGATTCGTTTCTTTCTTTCAAATGCTTTATTTTTCATCAAGTCTTTATCCACATAAATGCACTACCTTAATTAAGACCACGACATCCTCTCTCTGTCTCTCAGAGGAGTTCAACCCGGTGCAGTACAAGGCTGCCGCGGCCTGGAAGCCCCCCAGGCCCGTGCCCCCCTACAATGGCTTTGGCTCAGAGGAGGACTCATTGTGTTCCTGCCAGGGCCTGCTGCCTAGGCCCCCGCAGAAAGACTTCCACAAGCTCATGGAGAAAGACAGGTTGGATGGAGTTTCCACTAAACAAAAACAGTTCACTCACTGAAATGTGTGTGTGTGTGTGTGTGCGTGTGTGTGTGTGTGTGTGTGTGTGTGTGTGTGTGTGTGTGTGTGTGTGTGTGTGTGTGTGTGTGTGTGCACGTACTAACCCCCACCCTGGTGTATATGTGTACCTCCCCAGACATGGCCTTGAGAGTAATGTGCTACGTTTCCTCGCTAAAATGGCAACCACTGACCCCGTTGACAGAGATAGGGCGTTCATCATCTCCTTCTACCTCTGCGATGACACCATCGCCGTGTTCGAGCCCGCACAGAAGAACTCAGGTGGGGTTGTTTGCTCGTTTAAGAGAGCACAGACGTCCCAGGACTTACAGGGCTTTATAAGGGACATTTTAAATGTATGATCAAAAACATTAGCGCTGCCAGACCCGATTTGGCCTTCCAAATTTCCACTGTAATTAGATAAAAAGTTAGCCTGTTATCAATCAACCTTTCATTTGTCAGGAATTGAGAGCAGCTTATTTTCCAGCTTATGACATTTGATATTTTTTATCAGTTATCAAAGCTTGGCTTCACCATCGTCATGGAACGTTTTCTTGCCAGGGGAGTAAATGTTAGCTGTCAGTTAAGGTACAAAGGCAATACCTAGATTGTATTTCTTGTAGCCTGTGAGGCATATTTGTGTAAGGAAGACTTAATTGCCCTTAACCACTTGAACCCCAGCATCCAAATTCTGGGTGGAACATTAGGCAGGCTCACAGCGTGACTCGCAACGCGTTGAGCTTGTAGATCGGCTATTTTGGGTGAAGAGACTTGGTGTAGATGGGGAAAAAGCAGTCTAAGTACCGTCTAACTCCTTGCAACCAAACGATTGCGAGTAGTTGGATGTAGTTGCATGAAACCATTATCCTCAATGGCTTACTTGTCCTTAAAACAGTTTAGTTGGAGTTGCATTGCTGCGGTTTGGGCCTTAGCTATCACTTAGCTGTGAACTTTTGAGAAAGTGTACCATCCAAATTTAATTTAATTTAATGCAAAACATGTACATATGTATAAAACATCACATTATTATTATTATTACCGTATGTAATTAATTACAGTCAATGCTTCTAACGTCACTATTTATGTAATCAGTGCGTCAGCTTTTTTCACAAGTTATAAAATGACTCCCACCTGCCAGTGATGCCTCTGATCACCTCGTCTCATCAGGTATTTTCAGGTGGGATGCCAATTTTGGCTTTATCAGGAGAGTATACCCATTATCAGCTTCAATTTTAGTGTTCTAATTGTGTATGTTATGCTCACAGCTCACTAAATGGACAGAGTATGAGCATGTGATGGGTAAACTGGCTACAGTTCTTCCTCCATTTTGTGATAAATATAATCTAAAGTCGAAATGATCTTTACGGAGAACATCAGATGAACGTATCTATCTACCCCCCGATTGGCCATTGCCAAATTGTTGTTATGTCACTGCTTATTTGCATAAAGATGAACCCTGCCAAGTCGCCAAGATCTCTATATCAGCCATGACTTCCCCCTCTTCCCAGGCCCTCATTTAACAAAGTGATGTAGACCAAAAAAATCATTCCATCGTGACTTTGGCTTTTGATGCCAAAGCTCACGTTCTATTCTATTCTATATTTTCTGGTCTGATTACAGCAAAAAAAACAAATTTTGACGCACTGGAAAAAGGAGGAGGCTCCTGCATTTAAGCATTGGCTAAATGAAATGACTAGTACGCTTCATCTTGAGAGAATAAGGTATTTCCTGAGAAACAGGGAGAGACAGTTTGATAAGGTTTGGCTGCCCCTTGTCCATTACTTGAGTAGAAACAATTAATAGACAGGATACCACTGATATGGTTGACTGTAGGCCATTTTCTTTTCAGATGTTTTCCCTTACTATTTTATTCTATAGTATGCGGTGTCATTATGAGCAGTATGGGTGGGAGGGTTGAGGGTTTTTTTCCTCTTTTTTGTCCTTTTGTCATTTTTTGGCTTCTATAAAAGAAAAATGTAATTCATATCACAATGTTTAATCTACAACAAATTTTAATCTTTCTCAATAAAAACCTATTTGACAAAAAAAAGAAAAACAGGTGGGGGCGAGGATGTGCCACATTTATCAACAGCGGACAAATCCTTCAAGCTAGAATTGCCAGGGTACAGCCTGTTTGATAAATCTCACGTTGACGTGACCGTACACTAAAACCTGGCCTCAAAATGAAGATGGTTTGTACAGTCCATTGATAAATCAGGACCAAGTTGACTTGTCTTCCAGTAATCTTTGGTATTGCTGCCTGCTTGTCACCCATAAGCTTTACCTCGACATCTCCTTCATTCTCCCTTCTTTCATCTCAATCAGGTGTGCTTGGAGGTAAGTTCCTGGAGCGTAGTCGGGTGAAGAAGCCAGGTCAGGAGCTGTTCAAGAGCGAGATGTCTGAGTATCTCTCGGCCCAGGACATGTACGTGGGAGCGACACTCAACCTCAACAACCACCTCTTCCAGGTGGTGGATGCAGATGAATATGCCTTCAACTACATGGAGCAGCATGCAGAGGAGGTGGGAGAGAACACACTATAGAGGACACGGTCTATATGTCTGTCCATTTTCTATTATGGCTACGATATGGTGAATGTACGAAGAACAACTTGAACTTGAAGAATGTCACTCTAAAATGTATAATTATTTTGACTTGTGTTTGCATGCTGCCAGTGCATAAACAGTCTGTCCTTCTCACAATAGGTAGAATGTTGATGTATATTAAAAAAAAACATTGAAACAGCTTGGTACACTAGACCAGTGGTTCCCAAACCTTTCAGCCCTTGACCCAAAACAGAAATTGGATATTCGACCAGGACCCAAACTAGTGATTTTCACTAGTTTTGGTCTACGAGCTGTTGCGACAAAGATTTTGTTATTATTTCATGAAAGGTTTTGCTTTTTTGGGGAATGTTGTTTTTTAAATTGTTTTGAAATAATAATACCGTTAATTAAAAACCAAATGTAGGAAAACAAAAACTAAGGCGACCCACAAATGGGTCCCGACTCATATGCACTAGACATACAGTATGCACTGAGGTTATAGGTGCCTTCTCAGTGGCACTTCATCAGGTGTGACACCACTAAAGTGCCACCTTTTCTCATGGTTCGGTCTAATGTGACTGAGGTATAATGTGACTGAGGTGTGAAGCATAATTATGTGTATATAACTATATATGTGTCTCTCTGTGTGTAAGTTCCCCAGGGCCAACATCGGCACAATCCTAAGTAAACTGCACTCCATCTCGGAGGATAAGCAGACAGAAATCAGGCAGTTCCTGTCTCTCAGTGACCCCAACAACACTGGTATCATCCCATATGAGCCCTTTAGGTATATGTACTGTATGTTACTGAAACCTATGCGGGAGAATTCAAGATGTATTTCCCATCTAAATGCACTTATTCAATTATTATGGGTTTATGTTTTTTATCGGTCTGCACATGTAGTAGGATGTGAGCCATGATATCGAATGAGACACGGGCAATAATATCTTTGTGTGTTCATCACTTTGCCTGTGTGTGTGTGTGTGTGTGTGTGTGTGTGTGTGTGTGTGTGTGTGCGTGCGCGCATGAAAGGGGCCTGCTGGTTGGCATGGAGTGTGCTCTATCGGAGCATGAGGTGATGATGCTAGGCCGCTGTTTCTCGGTGCGAGAGCAGCCCGAGGTGGACGTGGGCTCCATGCTCGCCGTGGCGCAGGACTACCTCAAGAAGAAGCACTTTGAGAAGTTCCCTGACATGGCCAGAGCCTTCATCCAGGAGGACAGACAAAGGTATGGGTGGTTGTAAACTCACAAGCAAATATACACACGATAGGATAAAGAAGATATAGGTTCATACTGGCAATCATAACAGTCGTCGAGCAACAGCAACAACACATGCACACACCATCAGGTGCTCACACACACACACACACACACACACACACACACACACACACACATACACACACACATGCACAAATGTCCCACTCCCACACATGCACACACACAGACAGATAATGTCACAGTCAGCCATCAATCGTGCGTCCAGCGGCCCCATATCTCAGAAGAACGATTTGTTCCAGCAGTGTGAAAGTGGAGCATTGGAACCAGATGATCCCACAAAGACCTGTATGGCATGTAGTTCTGCAGGCCAGGTTCTGCACGCACGCAAGCACACACACACACACACACACACACACACACACACACACACACACACACACACACACACACACAATTTATCTTTCTTTCTTTCTGTCTCTAATTCTTTCTTTCTTTCTTTCTTTTATTATCTCTCTTTCTCACACCCCCATCATTCACTTTCACATACCCTCCTTCACCACCACTGCACACATTCACACACAGTCACACACACACACAGTCACACACACACATGTGCACGCACGCACGCACGCGCACACACACACGCACACAGTTGAGCTGGGGGGGATTAAGAGGGACTTGGGTAAATGGATGGTTCACGGTGCAAGGGGGTCAAGCAGCATGGCGTGTTTATCTGGCCGCGTGTAGACAAGTTTGCTGGAGCTTTTCTGCAGCGGTCTCCTCTTCTCTCCCTCCCCGTAGTGAAGATGGCATGACAAGAATGAGCCCCAAACCCTGCATGCGCCATCACAGTGGAAAACTGTCGTGATCTTATTATCCAATTACGTTGCGTCTCCGTCCGTCAATTTGATGTTTTGGTTCATGTTTTGTCTCTTTTTTCCCCCCGTTTGTCTAGACTTGTTTTAGTCCCTTTTTGAGCTAGCCCCTCCTATATACAGATTGAATGTATGTTTTTAGTTCAATGTTTGTTTTAAAAACGCCATTGACAATGAAGGGAGAATTCACGCCCTCTTGTCCCTAACACAAACATTAAATCCCATTAACAATAAAGATAATTTAATGTTTGTTTTGACATGACCGTTTGGTTTACATCACCATTACATCGCCTAATCAACATGAGACTTTAATATATTAGCACCCCTCACTTCACACAGGTGTGATTTTATTTTTAATATATTTTTTATCCCACGATTTTGTAACCCATTTTTCACCCCTGTGTCAATCATCTACTGTGATCCTGGGCTCTACACACCCTCCGCCAACCTGGGGAGAGCAACGGACTTAACTCATGCTCCCTTCATGCCTGAGTGTCCAAGTTGCTCCTTTACACCTGACAGGGGGGGTTTCCCTGGTTGGACGTAGCGCGTGGAAGGAACACGTTATTCCAAACAGTTCCTTTCCCCTCCATCAGGCGCCCCGGCTGGCCAGGGGGAGGCAGTTTAGAGACCAGGATTACTGCATGTTTTTGTGAGGGTACCAGGTGTGATTTTATTTCCCTTTGTGAACTGATGAAGTGCCTCTGTGAACGTTTTCCTTTGCTGTATGGTTTTATCGTGTTCTTTTTCTTTTTCAAAGCAATTATTCACATTGTATATTCCCCCCACACCCACATGGCAGCAGAAACACTAAACAAAATCTTCAAAGAAACATCAGGATATGTCCATAAATACAAAAAAACTAAAACAAACAAAAAACACATTACATGCAGTTAAACAAACAAATGCACAATGTCCCCATCACAGTTCCTTACCCCCACTCTACAGCTGACTACTCCAATTAACCACTAAACATCCGCTTCAATGTCTCTTTCTGAGAGTTTAATGCTTTGCATTCTACTATTGTGCAAATAAACCGAGCTAAATTAAATCCTTACGTTTGAAAGTTATCTAGTCAAAGTGATCACTACACATTTCATGTGGCAGTGGTGATTTCTTTATTAACACGTTATTTATTGTTTTCAACACAGACAGACAATAGATGATCACAGACGAAGACAAAACCACAACACAAAAGCCACAAATCAAAACCAACATGGGCAAAGAAAACAACCAAATTAAATCAAATCAAATCAAAACAAAAATGTCTGCATGGGGTCCCTGCCTGGTGGCTTTGCATTATGGTCTGTTCACTAACACTAACATATGCTCCTTGTGAGTTGTGAGGACCCTTGTTCGAATCTGACCCTGTCTTCTCTCTCCTCACTCTGCCCTTGGTTTCCTGTCTCTCTACACTGACTGATCAAAATAAATCATAAAATACAAAAAAAAAAGAAAAAGAAAAGCCTTCAGAAAACAAAAATATTTCTCTGTCAGCAATACCCAATGTCCATCCTTATATCCCTCCACACAGGCCACATATCGCACGGCATGTCAGTCCTTCAAGGCTTATTAAAATACACATTTTTTTGTGGGGCCTCACTCGAAGCCTGGGTATACTGCACTGACTCGTGGTTCTCTTCAGTCTTTCCCCTGATGTTGAATACCTTTCTCCCATCTCTCCCCGGGTCTCCAGGACTGGCCGTTTGTCCAACAAGGACACCAGAACCATCTGTAAAGCTTTCCAGCTCCCTCTGCCCAATGACCTGCTCAGAGCCCTGCTTGAGAAGTAAGAGAACACCATAGTGTGTGTGTGTGTGTGTGTGTGTGTGTGTGTGTGTGTGTGTGTGTGTGTGTGTGTGTGTGTGTGTGTGTGTGTGTGTGTGTGTGTGTGTGTGTCGTGCGTGCGTGCGCATGTTTTCATGCATGTGCATATTCTTGCAGATATTATTTATACATTCTGAGATGGAGGGTGACTGATTTAAGCAGTCACACCTGGCCTGAGTCAAACTAGAACTGTAAAATAATATTATTTTACACAGGAGAGGCGATCTCTCCACTGTCCAGACAGAGTCTATCTCCTGAGTGTTTGTGGAGATGACTGATTTATCCTGTTGTGCCTTGATCAAGTCCATGATGCACAACAGGTGCGCAGCCACACCCAGCTCTGAGTCCAGTTCTAGTTTGACTCAGGCCAGGTGTGACTGCTTAAATCAGTCACCCTCCATCTCACATACATACAGTATGAAAATATATTCAATAATTATATACAGGCTCTACACAAATAAACAGAATTGAAAGATCAGTCAATGTATAGGTGAATATCATGCACTAGTCCGTGGTTGAAATTGTATGTGCAACATGAGTCTTATAAGGTGTGAACTGAAAGGTCAGAAATACAACAAACTTTTATTTGAATAAATACATTCACTTTACAATCCATGAGGAACTGAACCCAGCAAATGAAATGCTAGTCCTGCTGGGATTTCCTGACGCTGTGGGGAGGGAGTTGGCTGATAACACTGTAGGTGCTGCTGCTGGCTGCTAACCTCACCATATTACACAGCCATTCTGGTAACCCTTAGTGTTTTCCGCTCTGCATTTTTATTCCTTTGAATTAATATATCTTCTCATTTATAAAGGGGCCTTACAGACACAAATGACAACAAACAACAAACATCAAAACGCAGTATTTCATAGAAAAACACAAAATACTGAACACTACACACACATAGATACAGATTGAGCTGGATAATAAATCAATGACATCAGCATAAAGATCAATTGAAGCAGTTTGCCTTTTAAGTCAGATCAGCTCCATGTAGATACAGATACTCTTCTTGGAAGGGGGCCTGTAAACCAGCAATTACATAGCATGACTAAACTAAAACCCTTCATTATGACAAATAGGCCTACATAAACTCCTTTACATGGTTGCAGCTTCCCAGCTGTCACTGTTTGAGGAAAACATTTGACTCTCCAGACCTTCATTTTTTCTTTTTTTGTATTTGTCTGTCTTCATATATTCTTTGTATTCTCATGATGTGTTTTGCGGTACAATTTGGCACATCTCATTGGACATGGTTGTCATTTAATGATTGCTATTTGACTGCAATCACCTGTTTGGCCAATATATGGCAAAACATTTTAGCACTCACATACTTTAAATATCAACTCTATGATTCAATGGCAATTTAGAAACCTGCTCATGAATGTTAAATTGTTCTAGTTTTAATTAAGGTGTCTTATTGTTTTGTTGTTTTTATACTATTTTTTAAAATTATTCTGTTTATTGATGGGTCCCCGTCAATATGCCGACGGTCTATTGGTCCGATCGACAACCTACCTCAAACCCTCACCCTAACCCTAACCTCCCCCGGGGCAGACACCTAAACCTAACCACCCACCCTCTCCCGACCCCCAGCGCACCTCGGACCATTGCTCCTTCGGTAATGTTTAATGTGATAATGTTTACAGTATAGTTTGGTGTGTAATCTGGATACATATTTGCTGCACAGGTACACAGATGGAGAAGAGATTGGCTACCACGCCTTCTTGGCTGGCATCAATTGGAGGGAGAACCCTGCTCCCCCGGTCCTGCCCGATGAAATCCTGAAGGTGAGAAAGTCCGAGACTAAAATGGAGAGCGGCGTACTCTCTCTCACGCACGACATTTTTGAATAGCCATAGAACTGAAGTACCAGCTCAGTGGCCTTGTGGTTAGAGTGTCCGCCCTGAGACTGGGAGGTTGGGGTTCAATCCCCGGCCGGGTCATACCAAAGACTCTAAAAATGGGACCCAGTGCCTCCCTGTTTGACATTCAGCATCATAAGGGTTGCATTGGGGGTAAGTCCCTGCGACATACTAGCGTCATGTCCAGGGGGTGTACTTGTACATCAAGCTGCCTCGCGCTACAGAAACAGGAGATAGGCTCCTGGCCTCATGGCTCGGCAAGGCTACTTATAGAACTGAAGTAATGTTAGAGAGAAAACTTAAAAAACTAAAGTTGACAGTGAAATAAGCCGAAAGCATGTCTTGATAGTGTGTATAGGTGGGAACTGAACATTGCTGAAATATAATTGAAAACCCATGGCCATAAGGGTGAGCTGATTTCTTTCAAGAGTGAACCATCAGTTGAATAGACAAGTGAAGCAATTTAATGGTCACTTTGGTCAGGGAAAATGACCTGAGACAAGACGGGCAGGAGAAAACAGAACAAGAGTCCCTCTGATCTCCTCTCCCAGGTCTGTGTGTTTACTATGTAACGCTGATTTAGCGTGCCATGAGCTAAACAGAAACAGGTGACTGCGGACACACACGATGCAGAGATGGCAAATACGGGAGAGAGAGGCATTGGCAGAAGATGAGGGAATGTGTGTGTGTGTGTGTGTGTGTGTGTGTGTGTGTGTGTGTGTGTGTGTGTGTGTGTGTGTGTGTGTGTGTGTGTGTGTGTGTGTGTGTGTGTGTGTGTGTGTGTGTGTGTGTGTGTGCGCGCGCAGGGCTTAAAGTTCTCAGTCCTGGGGACGGATTTCAGTCCTGAGCAATTTCATACTGGGTCAACCGTCATTTAATGAGATCAGTGCAGATTTGCAAAAAATCATTTTCAGTCTTTTCAGTCTGTGCGGGGGTGCGTGCGTGCGGGGGTGCGTGCGGGGGTGCGTGCGTGCGTCACTCACTTGCTCGCCATGCATCCCCACTTCTTTCTCAGCTCTCTAAATGTTCTTATTTCCTCACTGGTTTCCAGCTGCTCTCTCCCTCTCACGGTCCTATGCCCAAACCAATGCGTCGGTCTGCCATCAACTACTCTGGCTTCCTCAACGATATCCGTGGAAACACTGAAGAACAGTGAAAGCACAGCACTGACATATACAGTACATATCCCAAACTGTGTTGGTTTGATTGGCCCGCTCTAATTCCTATAAACACATTGTTCTCCTCTCTTGTTGTTCATTCCAGACGGTTTTCTGTATTTTCTTTTCAGTTCATGAGATTCATAAATACCTCAACTACAGTGTTAAACAGTGTTAAACCCTATAACTACACATGTGAATTGTTATCTCAAGTTACAGAGAACTATATGTTGTTGTTTATCTCTTCAAATATGTAAATACCCCAATATTGTGGTGTCGAGTTTCATTATCTTTTGACAAACCATTATGAACGCTTTGTCGAACGACCAATAAAAAGGTGAGCTATTAAATTCACAATTCTATACCTCTGTTCAACCTTTTATTATTCCACATCTCTACGTCAACAGTGGTTTGGTCATGCAAACAAACCCATACTATATAATATATAATAAATGCCTAATATTTACAGATTGGTGCGATAAAAGTCTTCAATGGATGAATTGACTTGGTTTCTCTCTCTCTCTCTCTCCAAAATGTGTCACCGATTGGACAACTTCAATTAAAATCACCAGTACAGTGTCATTGCACTAGAGAAGTGTTTCTCAAAAGGGGCTATACGTGGAGGTAGTTAGATGGAGATAGAAAGTAGGTAGGGGCTACAGGGGTATAGTTACATGGAGATAGAAGGTAGATAGGGGCTACTACTGGGGTAGTTGCGAACGCCAGTGAGCCATTTACTATGTAAACCCAGCAGAACATGACTGTGCGTGTGTCACGCTGTGACACCACCCGCCCGCCACCAGAGGGCGCAGCTGTATCACACAAAGAAAACACGCGCACACACACAGTAGAAAACTTGAAAAAAAGAAGAAAAAAAACTTTTGAGAAAAAGAAAAAAAACCTAGTACGTAATTTATTCTAATAGTTGTTATTGCAATTTACGAGCTGCGTTGGCTTCCCGCGCTCGCGCGTCTTACTTGTTACATGGAGATAGAAGGTAGGTAGGGGCTACTACTACAGGGGCTATGTGAGATCAAGTGTAAAAAATTATAAATATACATGGTGGCCAACATTTGTGAGTTGTTCTTAACCCAATGGCATATCCAGGACCATGGCAGCATGTGTGCAGTAGTGTATACGTCCGTTATATTATACGAGTGTTCTTTCCTGTTGTGTTGTGTGAGAGAGAGAGTCTGGGAGGTACTAGAGTGTACAAACTGTACATCCATCCAGACTCATAATAATAATAAACAGTGATAGCTGTGTGTTCCTCTGCGTGTCTCCAAGGTCAACGTGGGCCGGAGCGGTGACGAGGCCAATAAGGGACCTGCTGTGAAGAACGTCAACTTCTCCATTTTGCTGGAGGACACGTTCAGCCGTCGTCCCCCCCCCAACAACGTCACTGACCCCCCACAGTAGCCTCAGCACCGTCAAACCGTCTCGACAGAGAGCTAGGTGGGAGGTGAATGTCACGCTGACTCTTCAAAACACACAACCCGGCCGCTCCCACGCCACGCCACGTCGCCACCCACACACTCACTCACACGAACAATATTTATCCTGAATTAAAGAACACGTGGTTGCATTGGCAAGGCGACGTCTGTGTTTTGATTTCGGTTCCGCCCCTGGAAATGTGTGTAAAACAAAGACACGTAAAGCTGGAATGTGAAAAGCTGGAGGGACCGTTTAGGTGTGTGTGTGTGTGTGTGTGTGTGTGTGTGTGTGTGTGTGTGTGTGTGTGTGTGTGTGTGTGTGTGTGTGTGTGTGTGTGTGTGTGTGTGTGTGTGTGTGTTTGCGTGTGTGTGCGTGTGTGTGTGTGTGTGTGTGCGTGAGTGTGCGCGCGCGCATGTGTGTGTGCGGACATGAATCTGCGTGAAACCCTCAGAGACACAGTAAAAGATATGAGGCGTTAAAGCAGAACCATATTTCAGCTCCAGGCAGACAGGCACGCACACACGTTATGATTGCAGCGCAGTGTGCACTGTATCCCCCAGCCCCGTGGTTTTAGCTTGATAAGAGAGGAAATTGCCTTCAGAATGCATGAGTGTACCAGAATGACTGTATATACCCTGGCTAAATCCACCAACAAGACGGGAGCCAGCTCCACTGTCAGTCAGCACGCAGCGCTGAAGACACCGGCCAGGCGATAAGCAATACTGACACCGAAAAATATCTGCAACGCGTGTCTACAGAGCAAAGAGCCTTTATATAATACCTCATACCTTGGAGAATATTTTTTTATAAGCTGTTCCAGCGCAGCCTGACAGGTTTTGGCGTAAAAATGCAAATGGGAATGTAAACGATTAAATGGAGAAAATTCTCCTAGTAAGCCTGTCACAATTTCTTACTGCTGCTCTCCTTTGAGTATCCTTGGAGAGTCTTACTGTGGTCAGTGTGGTCGTTATGTTGGTTTCTGTTTTAAACAGTGGAACATAAAGGATGAGGGTTGGGATGGTTTTGAACACTTGAACACTTCTCAGAGGTGAAGGGTCAAACGTATATGGGGAAACACCTTGTTTCCCACACACGTTGAATTAGTGTGTGTGTGTGTGTGTGTGTGTGTGTGTGTGTGTGTGTGTGTGTGTGTGTGTGTGTGTGTGTGCGTGCGTGCGTGCGCGACATGTGTGTGTGTGTGTCATTACGAGTATAAAAAGACACAGGTTGCTCAGGTTGGGGCGCCACGTGTAATCTGAGCCTCCATCTCAAATGCTGTTCTGGGGATAACTCAAACATTTGATAATCAACCACCATACCTACACCCACACCACGACCCTTCTGAGACTGGCAGGCACACACACACACACACACACACACACACACACACACACACACACACACACACAGTCAGTCACTCTCTCTCTCTCCCTCACATTCTCCCCCAGTGCCTCTTCCCCTTCACACCACAGGGCACACAGAAAGAGTGCATGACATCATTGCTGGCATTATCAGGTCCTCGCCGTCTGCTTTCACACATACTAAAATATTAGCCTCCGGAGTCACGACCCGCCACATGGTCACCGAGTGACATAGATGCGGTGGTGGTGCATGCAGGAAGGGCATCGGGGAGCTTTCCCCCGAGCGAGCACAGCACATACTTAGCCTTTTATGCCTTCTGAAACATGTTCCAAGAGGAAGGACAATGGGCGTGTAGAGGGAGAATTGTTTGTGTGTGTGTGTGTGTGTGTGTGTGTGTGTGCGCCGCGTGTCCGTGCGTGTATCTTTCTATCCCTCTTTCTGTGTCTCCCTGGTTCCCCCTCTCATCTTTGTCTGCATGTCCTTTTCCCCTGTCATTCTCACGCAACCCGCGGGTTCCCACATTGTGCCCAGTCATGGCATGTGGCACTTGAGCAACTGTGGTTGAACTCGGAGAAAGAATAACGGCGACGGACATTGTCACGCAGCCATTTGAATTGGAACGCAACATTTGGTATGCCTCTCCCTCCACACATGACTTGCATGTGAACCGCATAGTCCGTATAACATTTATGTATTTTAGGAGAAAGGGGGTAGGTGGTAAAAAAATGAGCAAAATAAACAAATCAACCTCCTTGTTAATGTGTCCAGCTTAGCCTCATCACAGCAGCACGCAGTGTTGCTCTTCGGCTGGCGTTCTCCCCGGATGAGGGAGACAGAGTGGGGGAGTCTCAGCGCTGCAAAAGACTCTCTTCTGCCTCTCCATCCTATATATCGGTTCCACTTTACTGCTGTTCTGCTCACGACTACAGCGCTGTAAAAGATGATATGCAGGAAGGTCTTAAATGTCTCTGGGATTACAAGGATCTTGTGTCACTCACTCTCTCATTCACTCACTCACTCACTCACTCACTCACTCACTCACTCACACACATGTGTGTAAGTGTGTGTGTGTGTGTGTGTGTGTGTGTGTGTGTGTGTGTGTGTGTGTGTGTGTGTGTGTGTGTGTGTGTGTGTGTGTGTGTGACAGAGACACACGAGCGCACACACGAATTGCATGTCCGATGCATGTCACAGCTAATCTATAAAGTCCTAAACCGTTAGAGACATCCGAGAACAAGAGGGGAAGTGCGTCTGTTTACTGGCTGTCTCCCTCGCTTTCCTCAAGACAACAAAATCCATAACCTGAGATCATCATACACTCATCATATCAATGGGGGAAACGTGTGTTCACATTTTCCCTCTGAGCATGTTCTCCCTGGAGGATCGACGCTGCAGGCCCATGTTGTTCATATACTCTTGAGCAAAGCTGAAGGTTCTTATAGCAATTTATGTCATGTCCCCGGGTCAGGCGTGGATATGATATATGCTTTATATGGACAATGTATGATCCGTGTCAAATTGGTTCAATAGTGCCGCAACGCCACAGTATAGGCCCAGTAAGACAAAAGGGCTCATGGCCTATACTGTCGGCTGCCTTATCTGAAGATGGACCGTACTGCGTATACTGCTGATGGTCCCATGGGGAGGAGAACAGATTGAGCTGCTTGTGCCGAGTCTTGTCTGCAGGCCGGGGCTGTAATAATGTAGTGTATAGGTCTCCTGTTTTAAAAGGCACTTCTATAGAGAGATGAGGAGAGTTTAGCAGACTGTTTTCTGGCTCTCGCCGCTCTCCCTCAGTCATTCCAGTGATTCCTCGGTGCCTATGGGCATTGGCACCGAGAGAGTATATACGGGTGGAGGGAGAGGCGAGAGAGAGAGAGAGAGAGGGCTAAGGCGTAGAGTAGTAGACCCCCGCTTTACAGGGTCAGCCACTGCCCCAGGTGCACATGGGGAAACAGTTAGTCTCTCTCGCTCTCTCCCCCCTCTCTCTCTGCAGTATCTTCCATGCAGCCCAGGCCCTTTTTCTGTCTTATTCTCCGAATCTTTCACTTTCTCTCCATTATCCTTCTGTATTTCCGGATTTTCCGCCTCTACTAATCCCCCATCCAGTTGCAAGCTAGGGCTGCTGTTCTCGTTCCACACGCTGAAATATAACCGGCACATGCGGCTGTGTGTGTGTGTGTGTGTGTGTGTGTGTGTGTGTGTGAGTGTATATGTGTATGCTTATGCCTGTCTGTGTGTGTGTGTGTGTGTGTGTGTGTGTGTGTGTGTGTGTGTGTGTGTGTGTGTGTGGGTGGGTGGGTGTGTGGTTGTGTGCGTGTCCGTGTGTGCACATGCTTATGCAGTTGTATGTGCATGCGTGCGCTTATGCAGCTGTACTGTGTATGTGTGCGCGCGCTTATGCAGTTTTATGTGGGCGCGCGCACACATACAACTACACGCGCAAGCGTGCGTGCGTGTGTGTGTGTGTTCACTATATGAGTGTTAAAGATCACCATAGCTCTCATCTCGGTGGTCCACCACAGGCACACACACACACACACACACACACACACACACACACAAACACAGTGTCCCATGCTTTTGAAATGTGCTCCGTTTGCTTTGATATCAGCCATCTCAGTCCCTCAGCAGACATCATCCATTTACTCCTTCTGCCTAAGAGGCTCTCTCTCGTTCGTAGTACACATGTACCGACTAGAGAGTGTGTTCCCTCAGCAGTCCAGATCGAGAGTCCATGCCTGGTACACTCATCAGAACCATGGTTGTCTTTGGCAGCCGCGGAGACATTATTCTACCTGGTCAAAAGAGAAAAGAGAAGTTATTCTACACCGGCTGTAAATTAGAACTATGGGACTATTTTTGTTGGAGTTTTGGAGCTTCCCGGCGGAGCCCATTTTCAGGGGCGAATACGCCTGTTTTCCTCCATGCACGCCGGTCCACATAAATCTCCCAAAATTATAGCCCCCTTCCCTTTTTTTCATGTAGCTTGAAATAAGGCTGGAAATCAATCACATAAATGAAGACTGAACGTGTCCTTGCATCGTCAGTCAATCTCCCGTGGCTCTCACGCATAATGCGGGGCTAAAACAGGCTTTCGACTGCCCTTCCAGAGGAAGAGGAGAGCAAATGAGTTCAGTTAATAATACACAGATGAAAACATTTAACTCTTTATGAAAGGTATATAGCCAGAGCAGGCTTTTGTAAAAAAAATACCGTATGTTAGCATTACAAGCATTTATACCATTGTCTTATTTTAGCTAACCTGTGTATACCGTAGATGCACATATAGCTTGTTTAACCCATTTTGGGCGAGAACCCCTTTTGGTGTTTTAAAAAGGATTATGTTATTGTAACCCAGGTTTACTGTATGTCTTTGTATCTGGTTGTATGCATCAGTATGCATGCATTTGTATGGTCACAGGTACTGCATCAGTTCACAGCTCATCACTCACTCACTCACTCAGTCACACCAGTTTCAATCAGCAATCATCACCACACCCTAGTCATCACCACACCCTAGTATAAAGCACAGCCATTTTGTCTCAGTCAGTGAGGTGCACATCACTGGCTGTGGCAGGTCTGTATCCCCATTTCTTCTGCAAACATTTTATCAATTTTACTCTTCCTCACAATACATGATATTAACACTGACCCTGATGATTGATTTTAGACTCCAAATACAATACTGAACTGAGCTGATGAACTGAACTGATGAGCTGAACTGATTGAACTGAATTGGCCAGGTTCTTTCCTATAGGTCATAACACCCATGACGAACACAATGGCGAGCTAGCCCCCAGAGCGATCCAGAGCAATGCCCCCCTTGCTGTCCTACCTGGACCTACCTTGAGTATTGTATTATTCAAAGGTAGGAATCACTGCTCACTCACACACACACTTCCCCTCCATAACTGCTGCATACATTCCAAGAACTGCCTCACATTCCCCCCTGACTTGAGTGACTATGAACAATTGACTTGGACGACTGAATCTATATTTTGGGTTGAATTAATTGTTGAATTAATTGTTGTTGTTTATTTTTCTTTTGTTTTTTCAATAATAATATCATTAAGTGTAATTTTCAGTCTCTTGGTTCTTTATGTTCTTCAATGCAAATTCCTTTCTACCATATACCTACTTCTGACAGCAGTACTGGTCCAATCGTATTCCCATATCACTAACAGTATATGCTACATTATACTTTAGCTTTTGAAAAATAGCAGATCTACAAGCTCATAGCGCGGCACCAAGTGCCGCGCTACGAGTTTTTAGGTCTGATATTTTTTTTAAATGTGACGCAAATCTTTGAACATATTCTTTCAGAGTGAATGTTTTTAACTCAAATCTTTGCTTCTCGGGGGGTCCCTAGAACAGTCGGCCGCCAATTTCATATATTTTTGGAGGTTCTTGACATGAAAATGTTTGAGAGCCACTGACCTAGAAACATGGGGTTTTCAGGAAATGGGTTAAGGGAATGCTATAGCCTGTGGGGCTGATGATGTGTGTGCGTGACTCAGGAGGAGAAGAAGGGAGCTGCTATGTGACCTTCGGGCCTGTTAATCCCATTCTGATGAGGTGATGACTCATGGCCATGTTGTCGTGTCCAGTCACATCTCTGTCTCGTCATGGCCGCCCGTGGGGGACAGCGCACATGGCGGCCTGAAGGCCAGGTGGGGCTATCCGTCGATATAGAGTATATGGACAACTACAGGAGCTCTGCTCTGGGTGGCAGGGAGGCACGGTTTAGCTGCTTATAGCTCCCGCTGTCGAGTCGAGCTTAACGTCGTTTGACGTTCCTTAATACAATCAGATAGGACTTTTCTGTTTGTATGAGTATATGGGCTGTCGAGGCCCATACATTGCCACTCAGTATAGGCGTTCCCGCATAACTTCCGGGTATGATGATGTCACGTGCATATTAGTGCATATACCTATATTGCCATTGAGGCTCTGCTTCTCTTCCAAAGTTCAGTTCAGTTCAGTTTTATTTTGGTCAAAAAGCAAAAACATTACATTACATGTATTCTTTCTTTTTTTTCCTTTTTTCTTTTAGACCAAAAGGGTTTAGGCTGAAGCCAATGGCTTATTGTGCCTATCCCAGGGTGGGGGGCATAAAACAGACAGAGAAACAAACAAACAACCAAACACAAAAGAAAACACAAAAAGAAAACAGAAAGATACTTCTTCTGAACAAGGCACTGCAGCCTCCTCCCCCCCCACCCAGGAGGGACAGGCAAAAATGACCACAATAAAGCGAACTATAAAAACTATAAAGCGAAATAAAGCTTATATTCCCTGGCTATACTGTATGCTGATGTAACAAGATGTATACAACGTACTTGGGCCTCTGTTGAGCCCTCTTGTCTTCCCTCAACGTGAAACAGCTACAGGCCTGTTGTGAGCTACACTAAACTGACTCTAAGTCGTCGTCAATAACATGGGGGGGAGTACAAGGATATTATTTTGGATGAAAAGGGCTGAGAAACAAGAGTAGTCTGTTGTAAATCTGTAATAGTAATAACCCGGTCCTTGTCAACAGGCCCAACATGACAAAGCCTTATACTTTCTTTTTTTTTTTATTGTCGGACGTTTAAAGACCCCAGCCTCTGCTAAGGCACTTTTACAAGTTGTGCTTTGTCAGAAAGCTGCTGTTGAGGTAATATATCAGCCAATCTCGATATATCTCCTCTTTCTGCTCAATATATCTCCCTAGCTCCGCTCTCTTTCCTCCTCATCCTCTCTGCCTGTTCAACCCCCCCCTATACGCTGTCTCCCTGGAGGTCCTAGCATATGGGATTCGCATTTGGGTTTTTGCAGGCCCATTTTCTTAATGTGATATTATGATACATCGTCTGAAGCCATTTAGTCTCTGTCACCACCTCTCATGCTGAACACATGCCGGGGGAAGCCAAGGAGAGACACTCTCCGATGCCGTCCCGGTGAGTTATTACCTATTAATTTGACGCTATTCACTGGGGCGATCATTTAAAACGGTTCCAAAGTGTTACCAAAATACAAACTGTGCACTCTCTCTCTCTCTCTCTCTCTCTCTCTCTCTGTCTCTCAAGGCATCTGTTGTCGGTGGATATCTTTCCACCCACTGGTGGTTGTAAATCGCCTCTGTCGAAGGTGTGTGTGTGTGTGTGTGTGTGTGTGTGTGTGTGTGTGTCTGTCCGCATGTGTGAGGGAGGGAACAGAAGGTGAGAAATTTGGGGGGGTCATCCGAGGTCTTGCAGGTAATTGTGTTGCTTAAACTCTTGACCCACTAAGCCCTACTTAGTGCGGTGCAGCTTGCTTTCCTTATTTCCCCCGAGAGTTTTCGACTCCACATACCAGGGTGTGTGAGTTTGTGGGGTGCGTGTGTGCGTGGGTGTGCGTGTGCGCATGTGTGTGTGTGTGTGTGTGTGTGTGTGTGTGTGTGTGCGTGCACGCACGCATGCTAATAGTGACTATAGTGAGCGAGTATCTAAGCATATAATCTTTATGCTGTCAGCCACACACGGCTCAGGTTTTTCTTTTTCACCATATTTTGGCATCGGCCTCATTGTTATTCTCACGCTGCCTGACAGGCCTATTGTCGAGAAATCAGGTTTTGGGAAAAATACATGAGTTCACACAGTGACACGTCTCACCCACCCCTTTCCCCTGCATGTCCTCTCTCTCTCTCTCTCTCTCTCTCTCTCTCTCTCTCTCTCTCTCTCTCTCTCTCTCTCTCTCTCTCTCCCTCTCTCCGTCTGTGTGAACGATGTTGAAAGGGAACGAGTCTACTGTGATACTAAAGCAGTGTGAGATGGCATGACATATTTGTCTGGCTCTGTCTTGTTCCTCTCACTCTCTCTCTCTCCTTGGACTCCGTCCACGCCTCAATTAGGGGATTACGCCGTTGCCATCGTCGGTTGCCAGTTTGTGATATAGCATTGATCATCGTGGTAACTCAAACTGCTCTAGACTTTCCAAAAAGGCTGCTGACATTCCAGAGATACTGGGGGGGGTAATGCTGAATGTAATATATACATATTGTCACAATTTGGCAGCAGTCATGCAAAGCCTAAGAGAAGGTATGGCATGCAGGAATTGTCTCACAGCGGTATATCAACGATGCCTCCCTCAATATTAGCTTTCCATTTCTTATACAGTGTTTCCCCCGTGTGTGTCTGGAGGGTCTCTGTCTTTTCATAAGGTGCCAATAGAGCTAGATAGGTGAGGTCATTATAGTTTGGAGCTGTTTTAACCCATTTATCTCGTTTTCATATTGTTGTTTTCATAACACACAGACACACATGGGCCCGCATCGACTTTACCCCCCGGGGCATGTCAACAAAGTTGCTCTTAATTGTTTTTACACACAAAAGGCAAAATATAATCGTCGCTATTGCTACAAATGGTTGAAACTAGTCGAGGCGCTCGAATGATCGCACAGACAAAACATTATTTTGGCCCTGAAGCCCTTTTCGTGCGTTTTTTCCAAGGACTGTTCTGTCCGTTGTTGAAATTTAATTAAAGGCTGTAATATATATCCTCTCGGTCCAACGTGATCCCGTTGCCTTCCTAATAGACGCTCAGCGACAAGATAAGTCGCTCACTATAGCCCAGTGGCCTTCCTCTATAATGAAGTGATTTGTCTCGTCCCAGATGCTTTCTCAGGCCTCCGAAGCCGGAAATGTAACATAAATCTCTCTTATGATTCATGTGAAAAAAAGATTATATTCATATTTAATTTTCTTTTATGAACTTCACGGTGCAGTGCAAGGAGGGAGGTTTCTCTTCCCCCGTGGGATGAGGTGAGTTATCCCTCTCCTCTCACCTCTGTCCCTTCCTCTTATACCCATCACCCCCCCTCCCCCGATGACCCTTGACCCCCCCCCCCCCCCTAGTAGGTGAAAGCGCGTGAAGAGGAAGGGACAGGAGGGGGGGGGACATGTTTGTTTTTAAATAAACTAAATCCGCTAACAGTTTTATAACGCTGACCTCGTAAAAGTAGCCACAGCGTTTGGTCAGCTCTCTCTCTCCACAGCAGAGAGTGCAGGGCTGGAATTCCCATTTGCTGCTGTGGAGCGTGTCACTGCGTCAGCTGGTGTTTGTGTGTGCGCGCGCGTGCGCGCGCGTGTGTGTGTGTGTGTGTGTGAGAGAGAGAGAGTGTGTGCGTGACTGTGTGCACGCGTGCGCGCGTCCATGTGAGAGCGAGAGACAGACAGAATATAGAAAATAAGAATGTGTGTCTGTCTGTGTGTCAACACACACAGGTGTGTGTGTATGTGTGTGTCTGTGTGTGTCTGTGTGTGTATGTGTGCGCATGACGGATATAGGAAATTAATGTGTGTGTGTGTGTGTGTGTGTGTGTGTGTGTGTGTGTGTGTGTGTGTGTGTGTGTGTGTGTGTGTGCGTGCGCGCCTGTTTGTGTGCATGCGTGCATGTCCATGATATATGACTGCTGTGTCACGATTCACATCCGACAGCCATCCTCAGAGGCAAAGAGGCAATGCATTCAGCCCTCTCTGTTTTCTAGCGAGTAGTTTCCTCCTCTTAAATAGAGGGAGTGGGACTGTGTCAGACAGGGAGTCGGGGAAGGGGAGGGGAGGGGGAAAGAGAGATACAGAGAGAGTACTGTGAAAGAGAGAGTATATGGAGTTTAGTGGAGAGAGAGAGAGAGAGAGAGAGAGAGAGAGAGAGAGAGAGAGAGAGAGAGAGTAGGGGGTGAAACAGAGCAAGACAGAGGAAAGGGAGAGCAGAGCTCAGACAATCAGTCAGTACACAGCAGTTGCACGTGTGTGAGTGAAGGTATACACAGACAGAGAGACAAGAGGCTTTGGAGAAAACAAGAGTTTGAGCTGCAGAGAGAGGGGGGGCTATCCTGTCCGATGCTATACATGTGTCTGTGAGTGCGCGTTGCAGACTCCCCCCCCCCACCCCCCCTCCCTCACTCCCTCCCCCCCCCCCTCCTCCACACCCCCACCCCCCCCACCCCCCCGGCCGGGGGCTGGCTGGGTGGGCGAAGACCGTCCGTTCTCCAACTGGTCATCTTTGCTGTGCTGGAGTTGCTCAAGGTAGGACCTCAAGGAACCCCTGCATCTTCTCCTCTTGACTGCCAACCTGCACCCATGCAAGGATCTATAGTGCACCTGGACTCTCCTATATAGACAGTATACACAGTCAAACCCAGGGCGCTCATTTAGCTCACAGCCGTGGTGGTGTGCTATGCGGGTCACCTTTGACACATGGCGGAGTTAAATGAACCTTCTGGACGTCACTGTGCACGCCCACCTGTTTGCTGGGATATTTGTCTTTTTTTTCCTCTTTTTTTTCTTCCTAATATCTTTTTCCTCAAAATGTATTGCGGTCACTCGTCACCGCGGTTATTCTCAGTGTAGACCATGTGTGTTGCTTTGAAGCTGACATCATCCCAACGTTTTATTCGGCTGGATGTAATTATTTTATTCTGGGCATGTTGCACGCTCAAGATTCAATTACTATATAGGTTGTGACGCTGGGGATAATGTTAATATTTGAATATGAGATGAATATGAGAGCATGTGGTCAGCTAATACTATCATGTCATATTTGTCATATAAGCAGTGAGAGTCTATACTGCTGAGTTTTGAATTCTGCTCATCTTAACAAGAAGGGTCCACCTGACCATCTATAATATGCTTGTCATCCGCACACCTTCCTCCTTCACTGAAGGTATTTTCTCTGCTGCGAGTGGTTGTGATTAAGACAGAATAATGTGTAGATTAGAAGAAAGGCAACGTGTTTGTGTTGGCTGCCTGTGGTAGACTTATAGGGTCTGACAGCCACAGTTTGGAAAGACTAAGAGCCTTCGGTTGAAACAGAGATTAAGAGCAGTTGTGTGTATGAGAGATATTAGACGTGCACTGCTGTGCATGCCTGTGCCTATATGAACACGTAATAAATGCACGGGTTAGTAACTGCGTTGATAACTGCAGGCGTGCGCGTGTGTGTGTGTGTATGTGTGTATGTGCATGCGTGTAGTGTACGAGGGGGGCTGTTCTGTTCTGTGTTGGACCCCGAGGCTGCTGGTTTATGCTGGAAGGAGATGATGACAGATGTAATGGACTCTGTGGTAGGTCCAAGTGAGAGACGAGCGCCACCTCCATCCAACTAACTGCGGGAGAAAAAAGAGCGTGCGTCTGTGTCTGTGTGTGACTGTGTCGTGCGCGTGCGTGCGTGTGTGTGTGTGTGTGTGTGTGTCTCTGTCTGTGAGGGAGGGTGGGTGGATGGCAATATAGACGGAAGAGGATAGAGAGAAGGTGTTTGAGTGAAAAATGAAGTGAGTATAACGAGTTTCTGGATAACGAGAGAGAGAGAGAGAGAGAGAGAGAGAGAGCGTGGGGGCGAGGTTGGAACGATAAAATCCATAAGAGGACGGACCAAAGGAAACAATAAATAGAAGAAACAGAATGAAATGGAGACGTGTGAGATGGAGTCAAGGAGAGACCTGGAGGAGGAGGTGCCAGTGACAGAGTTCTTGACACAGAGAAGGAGGGAGAGAGAGAGAGAGAGAGAGACCAAGTGATGCAGACATCCCTGTCCAGATATCTCCACTATATAGAAGCCATGGTGACAGATGAGAAACAGAAACAAGCACAAAAAAAAAGTTTGATCACCCTTGTATTGTTTAGGGGGGGGGGGGGGGGAGACAGTGGATTGAGGTGAAGGAGGTTTGTTTCAAGTGCCTGCGTGCGTGCGTGCATGCGTGCACGCGTGTGTGCGTCAACCCGCATGTCTGTGTGCATCTGTTCTCATATTCGTCTCCGTCTCGCTCACATAGAGGCCGCTGCATGCGTGTATTTATTTGGTGGGTGTTGAAACTAGCGATAGGCAGTTCACAGCAGTGTCTCTCAGCGCCGCAGGAATGCTGCGCTCCTGACAAATGGATGCTCCGCACGCACCGGCCAGGGCCACCGACCAGTGACCACGTAGACACATCTTTAGCGTGACAGATATCTGCGCCATAGCCATGCCCCAAAGGAAAACCATGCTCCACTGTGATAAAATCCTCAATCACCTCCATGATTCTTACATGCTATATAGGTCTGTGTACAGTAATATAACTCCTTGTGGTTATAACCTAATAATAGAGGCTTGACTATATACCTCATGACAGTGCAGGCGCTTGTAGATCTGCTATTTTCAGAGAGTATAATATCGCCATTGTGTGACGGAGTGTGTATATAAGTTAAGAAATATAGCTCTCGGGGGGTCAATGTGTTCCCCTCATGTCATCTATCCTGATGTGGATATAGAGCAGTGCAGAGTGGCGTAAAGAGAGGAGAGGAGATTGGTGGCAGGGCTTAATTGGAAAAGTGTGTGTGCGGCACTCACGTGTGTGTGTGTGTGTGTGTGTGTGTGTGTGTGTGCGTGTGCGTGTGCGACGTGCGTGTGTGCGTGTGGGTGTGCGTGTGTGTGAGAGACTTAACAACTGAGCTATGGAGATGAGGAGGTCTGTGCATCAAAGCAAGGTTAACGCCATGATGTGAACAGGTCAGACACACGGTATAGACATAACAGGCAGACACGGAGGTATATAAGTAGAAGCAATGCACAGATACTCACAACTTATAATGCAGAAATGTGTAACATACTATGTGTGTGTATGTCATCTGTGTGCTTTCTCTCTCTCTCTCTCTCTCTCTCTCTCTGTCTGTGTTTCTGAGAAGCCCAAATTGTAAAGCTAACATAAGCTTAGCCCTGGCTCACATGGGCTGCCTGTCATTGGCTGCGGACTGCCCTCAAATCCACGCTGTTTGTCTTATCTTTACCAGGCTGGGGTATATTTAGTGGGGAGCTTAGCTTTTAGTAGGCTGGCGTGTGGAGAGCGCGAAGCCTCGTTTTATATACTCCACTGCACGGCGGTGTCGCTCGCCCCCCCCCCCCCCCCAAACAACAGAAAATCCGTTATTTTTGGTGAGCAACGTGCCATATGTGACGAAGTATTATGTAGGTTAGGCTTAAATAACAGCAGAAGGTGTGTGTGTGTGTGTGTGTGTGTGTGTGTGTGTGTGTGTGTGTGTGTGTGCGAATGCGTGCGTGTGTTTTGGGGGTTTGGCGCCAGCACACATCGACAGTGGTCAGCTCGGTACTTGGTATGCCAAGCGGTCTGTGTGTTGTGTTGCAGGTCTGTGTGTGTGTGTGTGTGTGTGCGTGTGTGTCTGAGTGTGTGTGTGTGTGTGTGTGTGTGTGTGTGTGTGTGTGTGTGCGTGTGTGTCTGAGTGTGTGTGTGTGTGTGTGTGCGTGCGTGCGTGCGCGTGTGTGTGCATATGTGTGTGCGACACTAGTGCGTGCGTGTGTACCCCTCCCGCTCTCCCGTCAGGAATCTGCCCTTTAGTTTATTAAAAGCTGGTGAAACAATGGAGGGAGGTGAGATGGAGGAGGGGGGGGGGAGGCGACAAACAGAAAGCAATGACGTAACCTCTGGGCAGAGAGAGGTAGACGACGTATAGAGGTAGAGAGAGAGAGCGAGAGCGAATAATGAATACTAATGACACGGAGAAAGTCGAGGGGGGGGCGGGGGAGGTGGGGGGAGCAGAGGGAAGAGGAGAAAGATATTCATGAGCATCGATCTATGAAAAGCACAAAACATATTTCGCAGACTCAGTGACGCATGCCTCTATATACCTGCCAGTCAGTCCCCCTGACTGACTCCTCTCCTCGTCTGATGTCATTGCGTGCACCTGTTCATGGGGTTGGTGGGGTTGGAGGGGGGGGCGCCACCGCCGCCCTATGCAGACAGCTAAGGCCTCATGCCTGGCTGTCCCACGGGCGGGCAACAACTGTGGACTCAGCTGCCATGCAATGTGGAAGATCCCTCCAGAGATCTGTCTCCCTGCAGCAGTCCCTGCCCACCCCCCCCCCAGAGACCACCACACCAGAGATCCCTGCCCACCCACCCCCACATAGACAAGTTACCACAACAGAGATCTGTCTCCCAGTCCCCACCCCAGAGACCACACCAAACCAGTGTCCCAGCAATGCTTCCACTCAGTCACGCACCTGCAGCAGAGCGGCCACGTGAACGCCTTCGCTACACGCTGGGCAGTTTATAGTCCATATAGTCCTCGTCATCGTGTAAGTCAGAGAGTGCACAAATGTATAACCGAATGCATCCGTATAAAGGTTCCGTAACTCTCTGAGTTACAAATGAAAACAGAGGATTTGAAAATGAATTAGCCTGTCGCTATAAGTCCCACCCAAGCCCGTTGTTGGCCAATACCACATTAGCAACGGTTACTTTACTAGGTTAGGATACTCGGTCAAGCTTGCAATGCTGGTCAAAATGGTTAAGCAGTGTCAATACATATATTTGCTGTACAGCATGTGTGGATTTGTTTTCTTACCTTATGAGCAAACTAGTCCATTCCATTAATTATTTCGCTCTGTTGTGCAGTTTAATAGTAGCCTACATATTAGAAATAAAAATAGGCTCTCATTGACTTCAATTGTAACAGGGAAACAACTCTCAAACTCACTCTTTTAGAACACTAAGCTGATTATGACCGTTTATAACATCAGGAAAACTCATGCGGTTTTATTTTTAATAAAAATCAACTTTGTTTAATGTTTTTGTTTTGACTTCGGTGTTGCCACATTGTGTGAGAGATATAAGCCAACCCACCTCCAAAAACAAGCCAACTCTTAAAGCCAAATCAAGAAAAACAAGCCAAAACAAACACAATAATATGACCATATATAATCCTAATAAAGATATTGTATGCATTTATCATTATAAATACTATGTAGGCCTATGTCTATGATAATTAATGTTTTGGTAATGTATTACAGTACTAATTATTAGCCTTAAGCCAAAAGTAGCGGGAAATAAGCAGACTTGGCAACCCTGTCAAGTTTGCCTACAAAACGATCTGATTGGTCCAAATCTGTACACACACTCCTGAAGTAGCCTCAGTAGGATGTAAACAAATGCATTTGATCTCGTCCACTTGTCGCAAACACCATACACAATTTTGGACGTGTTTGAGGGAGACGCTTTAGGAGAAATGTCTGGGACTGCATGGGTGCAACAGCATGGCGACTTGTTTACAAACGAGGAACACCAGAACCGCTTCACTGTATATCTCCAACCAATATAGTTACTTTATAAATCTATCAAAATACGAAAATAAGACGGCATGAGTTTTCCTGATGTCATAAAGTTTATGACATCAGGAAAACTCATGCCGTCTTATTTGATTGTGACAGTAAACTGTCAGAATCAGCTTTTGTTGTGTTCGCTTATGTGCTAACTGACTGATTTTGAGAGCTGTTTCCCGTTACAATGGAAGTCAATGAGAGCCTATATTTTATATTAAACTGCACAACGGAGCAAAATAATTCATGGAATGGACTAATTTGCTCATAAGGTAAGAAAACAAATCCACACATGCTGTACAGCAAATATATGTATTGACACTGCTTAACCATTTTGACCAGCATTGCAAGCTTGACCGAGTATCCTAACCTAGTAACCGTTGCTAATGTGGTATTGGCCAACAACGGGCTTGGGTGGGACTTAGCGACAGGCTAATTGCATTTTTAATAGCGCTTTTTGCTCAAAGCGCTTTACAGTGGTTCATTCATTGATACATCATAGGAGGTGAAGAAGCAAACAGTCGACGCCTGCGTCCTCACTTCCCACATTCACACACCAATGGTGGCAAGCTAGCGCCGAACGACTCATTGGAGGGACTGTATAGGTGTATATGGGTTCAGTGTCTTGCCCAAGGACACTTCAACAGGAGGAGCCGGGATTCGAACCGCCGACCCATGGATCATCGGACGACCTGCTCTGCCTCTCAATAGGACGACCTGTTGTGACCGTATAGGTCGCATTTACTATGAAAACCTGCATCTCCCGTCCGTCAGTTTCTCAGTCACCCCCCGCCTCCATGGTCACACCTCATGACATCACGCCTCCATATATGGTCACGCCTCATGACATCACGCCTCCATATATGGCCACGCCTCGTGACATCACGCCTTGTGACACGTCACGCCACCATATAAGGCCATCTCCATATATGAAGATCACGACACTGACCTCATCAAACCCTGGATAGCCATACATGGAGAAGACTGGATCATCACCTATAGATCTGCATAATATGGAGCCGGGCCAGCAACTCTACATATGACCTCAAACCATTAGATCTCCATATATGGAGCTGACCATGTTCTGACATTCCATATGTTGATCTGACCTCATCAAACCCTGTACACTCAAGACACGCTCCATATATGGCCAGTACAGGATTCATTCTGCCGTCTGCCGTCACCCAAGCAGATGCGTGCACACGGTCGCTTCTTGCCCTCAGGGCGTGTTACTGGCTGTATGGTGTGTGTGTGCGTGCGTGCGTGTGTGGAAACAGAAACCCATACATATATGTGAGGTGGGCAGGGGGTATTTATATATACAGTAGCATAGATGCAGCCCACCTATATTGTGCATCTAAACTTGGTATGAATGAGATATTATTGACACAACATATGGCTGCAACAGTTGGAGGAGTTGCACTTTGGCTCAAACAACCGGGGCACGCATAGCGATGTGTTGTGTTGTTTTGTTGATTGTTTTGTTTGCCTTAACAATTATATACAATCACCCTCAAACAGTGAACACATGCAGTGCAGTATAGTTCCTCTGCTGTAGTCTGCACTGGTCTGTGAACGATCCCACTTTCTTTTAGGGTACTTTTCTTAACGACGGACGGACTATTTATTGATGCCGATCTGACGACTAAAACAGATAAATGAGAGAAAACGACATAACAGTGCGTGCCTTTATGCACAGCAAAGACTGTGCATCAACAGCTCGAAAAACACATGCACTACATATAGTTCATCATAGCCACTGCAGCAATCCTGTCATTTTGCTTCAGCGTAATGAGCAATATAATTCATAGAGAAATTGGCACGGCCTCAGTTCATCCTATACTCACCAAGGGTATACTCGGTGAGTCTTGCCCTTCGTCTTTAACCCATTCTGACCTGAGATCAGATTCTAAAAATGTCTTCTATGTCAGTCGCTCTTCGATTTTTCAAAAATAGCAGACCTACAAGCTCGTAGCGCGCCACTCTGTGGCGCGCTATGAGCTTGTAGATCTGCTATTTTTCAATAGCTAAAGCATAACATAAAGCTAACACCAAAATGGGTTCCCGTTCAGAATGGGTTAATGTTGTGTGCCATGCATGCACAACGACACATTATTGTATTATTAACGGCCGGGTCAGAATAATCCGTCATAATGTTGATTGGCTCAGCTGGCCCTGCAATCAATCAAACATTATAAGTACTGTCCGTGCATCTGTGGTTATGTAGAGACAGCTTTGGGTCGGTTGATTAAAGGAACACTTGACTTTACCCATTTTCAATCTCATCTTCACATACTACACTATACAGTAAGGTCATCAATCAGTTCTGATTATATAAGTCACAGTCACTGATAGGCACGTTTCTGAACTGTCCACAGCCCTCCTCTGAGACACAGAGCGAGAAGACAGGTTTCTGAACTGTCCACAGCCTTCCTCTGAGACACAGAGCGAGAAGGTTTCTGAGACCATTCATGAGAACCAATTGTATGAAGATGAGTGAAGTGCTCCTTTAAGCTTTTGTACAGATCAAACGAGTGGTAACATTTTACGGGACAGGGCCATGTTTTCCGTGTATACCTTTTATGTGATTGGCGCTGTGTTTTCACCTTGTGACACGTGACGCAACCATATGGTTGGACAGCTGTTGTGAACTCTCTTTAGGCATCTGCGTTGGATGCTTCAAATGCGTGTGCATTGTTGTTGATTTGTGATAGGACAACTTGGCATTGCACGGCTTGCGTTTGACCTTGTTTTCATTACTACTCAGAAGTTCTCACACATGCCAATCCCTCCATCAATGCCGTGTGTTACCCTCCGTGTGAAAGTCTGTCTGTGACGCGTGTGAGCGAGAGAGTGAGAGTGAAAATAATATTGCAATTATCGCGATTACGACAATTGCAAGCCGATTACAATTATTGTAATCGGTTTGCACATAGTCGTGATTGTGTATTGCCTCTGGACAGCACTTGAGTGAATGATTGTGAGTGTGCGTGTGTGCATGCGTGCGTGCGTGCGTGCGTGTGTGTGTGTGTGTGTGTGTGTGTGTGTTGATACTGGTACAGGTATACTGTAGATACACAGACAGACCTGTATTTATCCTGAAGGACATTCAGTTGATATAGCTGCACCCCAGTATAAGCATGAACCGCAGTTATAGTTAAGCGCAGAGGGAAGTTAACACTCGTTAAAAATAAGAGGAAAAATAAAATAATAGTACATGCGTGGGACCGTGCGTGCGTGCGTGCAAGCCTGCCATCACCTGCATGGGAATTGGGAAACACAGCATAATGTCTGCCTTCTCATAACTACAACCTCCTGAAGCCTGTCAAACCAGAGGAAATGTGGTACAGTACTGTATATGTAAGGAAAGGAGGGATTGGATTGTGTTTGTACAGTATGTAAGGAAAGGAGGGATTGTAGTGTGGTTGTACAGTATGTAAGGAAAGGAGGGATTGTAGTGTGGTTGTACAGTATGTATAAGGAAAGGAGGGATTGTAGTGTGGTTGTATGCCTGCACGTCTCCCCGAATATTATTCTCAAGCCAGGTTGCAGCTCACCAAATGTAGTAGAATGTGCAATATTTGATTTAGTCATGTCATCTGATATGTCGTCTTATATTGAGCCATAATGACATATCTTGACTACATGTCTACATGATGTTTAATTGTCTCAGCGTTGCTGAGGCTATGTTTTCGCCCCTGTCCGTCCTTGTCTGTGTGCGCGCGCACGCGTGTGTCATCCGTCTATGAGCAGCTAATCTCCGCTTCCATTAGACCGATCAGCGAGAAACTGAAACGAACCCAAATGTTTCAGGTGGCCAATTTTTGCTAAACAAATCTTTTAATGTTATTCATACAGATTTTGTCCAAATATTGTGCAATTCTTTTTAAATCAGCCTCATGGTGGCGCTATAACAGGCCGATTTCTGTGAGCAGCTAATCTCCAGCACGTTGGACCATGCACAGTTGCACACTCCCTGGAGGCCAAGGAATAACCTCAGCCACAAATCCTTCACATCCACCTCCACCAGGCGGACCATCACATCCACCTCCACCAGGCGGACCATCACATCCACCTCCACCAGGCGGACCATTCACATCCACCTCCACCAGGCGGACCATCACATCCACCTCCACCAGGCGGACCATCACATCCACCTCCACCAGGCGGACCATCACATCCACCTCCACCAGGCGGACCATCACATCCACCTCCACCAGGCGGACCATTCACATCCACCTCCACCAGGCGGACAATTCACATCCACCTCCACCAGGCGGACCATTCACATCCACCTCCACCAGGCAGACCATCACATCCACCTCCACCAGGCGGACCATTCACATCCACCTCCACCAGGCGGACCATCACATCCACCTCCACCAGGCGGACCATCACATCCACCTCCACCAGGCGGACCATTCACATCCACCTCCACCAGGCGGACCATCACATCCACCTCCACCAGGCGGACCATCACATCCACCTCCACCAGGCGGACCATCACATCCACCTCCACCAGGCGGACCATTCACATCCACCTCCACCAGGCGGACCATTCACATCCACCTCCACCAGGCGGACCATCACATCCACCTCCACCAGGCGGACCATTCACATCCACCTCCACCAGGCGGACCATTCACATCCACCTCCACCAGGCGGACCATCACATCCACCTCCACCAGGCGGACCATTCACATCCACCTCCACCAGGCGGACCATCACATCCACCTCCACCAGGCGACCATTCACATCCACCTCCACCAGGCGGACCATCACATCCACCTCCACCATCTTTTTTTAATGGAGAAAACAAATTGTAACATTCAGCCATTAAATAACACAGCTCTCCATAGACATTGTTCTAGTTAAGACTGTGATATGTGTTCTTAATGCCCATGATTTGGCATTAAGAACAGCTTCTACTGGCTGCCTATAGCCTAATAGGTATGTAGGGTGCTAAATACCAACACCCGATAATTTAGGAGGCTAAATAAATGCCTGACTGAACCTCTTCTCCTGTAAATCTACATCCATCACTGGGGAACTCTGAGGCAGACAGAGTCGAGACGGGCCTCCCTCATTGCCATGTTGGACAAAACGTGCCTCAGGGTCCTCTTATGGGTGTTCTTATACTTTGTAGCTCGCCGGTGTTGCGCACTGCAAATAGCCATACAACATCTGCTATTTCCTGTGCGCGACACAGCACGCAACCAAGTATAACTCAGGCCTTAACGTCCTTACATTAATATAATGGGGGGCCTTTTGGGTATAGGACACGCTTTGGACACGTTGTGATAACTCATTCCTGCGGGCTGTGTCCCTCAGTTCTTCTGGAATTAGTACAGAGGCCTATAAGCCTTGTAGGTTGCAACCAGAAGGTGTATTTATTCACCATAGAAAATACAAAACAGGACAATTAGAACACCACATGTAGCTCTTAATTCACCCTCAACAGACTCAAATCAACTCAACTGGCAAAGTGGCAGCCTTTCATGCTCAGCCTATAGAGTGTCGCAGTCTCGCCCACTTTCATGACGACGCCAGGCCCAGGAAATAATTCCCAATGCATTTTTCCCATAGACATTTCAAAAAGTATTTATTTAAAGACTGTGAAGTTGCCCGAACGGCCAAGGCTCCAAGAACAGTCAGAAGTGTTTGTTTCATTAAAAACAAAATCCACTGTAGACATGTTATGAGCTATTCCTGTCAAGAAATTCCTTGAAGATGATTATTTTTGGGTCAGACAGAGTTTGGAAGCGCTCATTATCAGTAAAGCAACGTCCTGCTGCCTCCTGCGTTATGTGCAAATTCAAAACAGGTGCTACAGGTCCGTTAAGTGATCCAACAAGCACTTCCATACTCCAACGCTTAGAAATATAATCACCTGCCATGTTGGTGAGTTTGACGTTGTTTGATACAATCAGATACAACTTTTCTGTTTGGATGTCAATGGAAAATTGCACTTAGTTACCACCTTCCTGGCAAGATGAACGAGATCTGCATATGGTCAATTGCACTCATTCCCATTATACACATTACATCCGCCCCCTGATTACCACCAAACATGGCTGCCCACACAGGTGGAACTAATTAGCTGAGTGGCCAGCTCAACAAAGACACGAAACACAAAATATTCAGCTAAAATGTATTCAATCAACAATAAAAAATTGTGCAAAATAAAACTGTGCAAATGAATAAAGTGCCAATACCTAAAGTGCCCATATGCTGTGCAAATATTGTACAATGGACCCTTTCGCTGAACCTCACCCCAAAACAAGCGATTGTCCAATGCCAATCCAAATAGTTTATAGTGACTATAAGCTGGCATATGCTCTGGCAAGCTTCCATCACCTCATCATAGCTGTCAGTGTTATTTTGCATTGGTTGTGTTGATGAACTAATGTCTGGAAAATGACACGACTCACCCACCCAGGTGATGGCAATAATACTAATCGCCGGAGTCTTACCGTGCATTACATGAGAACTCCTGTCAGATGTTAAAGTTGAGTGAGTTGGATACTGTTTCTCCCCCTAACATTTTCTCTTATTTCTAGTTTATTGAAATAATGGCATGCACATTTTTTCCAGTGCATATGGCTTACTGCAGGACTCGTTGCTAGATTTAGAAGGCATTTTGATCGCTCTTGCTAATGAAATGATTGATTATTTATACAGAGAAATCCCATCATTTAACATACCATTTGCAGGCCGCGGCCATCTTGCCATCAGAGTTTGGAAGCACTCGTTTTCATGTTCTGCTGCCGCCTGCAATTCAAAACAGGTGGTGTACGCAGGACAGTTGAGTGATATCTAACGAGCACTTCCAAACTGCAACACTAACAGAAAAAGAATGTCTACAGTGGATTTTTATGAAACAAACACTTAGAAAGAATAATTCAAGCTTTTCGTATACACCTGCAATGTATGAATGGACTTGCCCAATGGAAGGTTTCACCTTGTTAGCGCCTTGCCATTAACTTATATGGTAAGATGGCTGTGGTCTGCATATTGTCCTGGTGAAAAGCATACAGCTTGAGAGTGGAGTTGGTGGGGCTTCTTAGCGATGGGTCCATTAATATGGGTTACATTAGATGTGCAACAGAAGTCCTCTCTGTTACGGCATGATTTCAAGCTGGGAGGTAGAACATGTGTTGTCAAGGAGCAATACAGTATGTGTTGCATAATGCTGCAAAAACGCAGATAGTAGTCATTATTCAATCACATTTCATCACATGTATGAAATCCCCTTCATTAATCCAACTACCTTGAAAAATGACTCCACGTTATTAATCAAAAAATGCTGTTTACATGGACATTTTATATTCAGGCTATTGTTTGAATTAGGTAAATATTACAGTGTATACTCTGATTGGATGTTTTGTATAGCGTGTACAGTACACAGCACACATTTTGAGAGAAAAGGGATATGTGAGGTTTTTGAATACCGGTAGGCAGCACACACAGTCACTCATCACATCACACATGGGATCTTTCTAAAATATATTTGAACTCCCACCCTGACAAGCACTTGGCATTGTAGGAGTTGTGTACCGGATGTGACAAAAATAACAGATCTACAAGCTCACAACATGCCGCAGCGTGATCCTATGCCCAGCTAGGATAGGTGGTGTAATGTTGCAATAAAGTTGGTGCAGAATTTGGAAAGGAATTTATAGTTTCTATAGTCTATTCTGTATTCTATATTGTCTATGCTTCGTTATATAATATCCTGGTCTGGAAAGGTTTTGGAAATGTTTGGGAAATTCATTGGTAAAATGTGTGGGAACCCTGGGGTCTAGATGGGTTGGTTAAGGCCTGACCTCAACATTTTAAAAAAAATCTTCTAAATCCTCCAGTTTTCTGAAATAAATATTTTCACGATTCTTTCAAAAATAGCAGACCTACAAGCTCGTAGCGCGCCACTCGGTGGTGCGCTATGAGCTTGTAGATCTGCTATTTTTCAATAGCTAAATTATAACATAATGTTTAAAACACCAAAAGGGGATCCCGCCCCAAAATGGATTAATCATCTGGGGATGTATCTTTTTTCATTTCTGTTCTCACTATAAGCCCCTTGAGTTGCACTTGTTTTCGAGGGGTACACACCATCTCAAACCCCACTACACAGTACATACTGTAGGTTTTCTTAAATAAACACAAATACAAGAAATACAAGAAATACAAATACAAGAAATAAGACAATCAATGCAAATTAAAGTATATGATGCCAATATAGGATCATCATTAAATACATACGTTCGTAAATAAATACAGTCAGAAGCAGGAACAGCTACAGTATGAACCACCAATGAAGTCTAACAATAAAGTGACAAGGTCATTGTTCCAGTCTGACGGTGCCCACAGGCTGAGATTGAGAACCATTGATTTTTAGAGGGTTAAAAGTTCACAACCACTGGAAACTGTACTAAAGCAACTGCTACGTGTATGTCGCTGATGAAGTGATGTCATTAATGCTATAGTATACATTCTATTGTATAGCATGTAAACAGGATTCAGGATGGAATTATTATACGCAGCCCCTAAACCATAGCTTAATCACTTTCAACCTTGCATGCCTATTTTGGGCATGTCAGGTAAAAAACATTTCAAAAGATTTCACAATCTAAAAGAGCAGGTCTACAAGCTGCACATTTAATTGTCAATGCGCTGTGAGCTCGTAGATTGTCTTATATTTTCACTAATTTGAATAACAAATAGGGCTTAAGTGGTTTATCAAAAACATCGTCTTCTTTAGAATAAGTCCAATATTCAGATTATTGCAGTGCATTGCGTAGACATGTTTCCCTCTTCAGTGAGGCCAGAACAGGCCACAGATTGGAAGGAGAGGCTGTATGGTTGACTATACTGGGGCCAAGGCCTTGGCACTGGGCCACACACCGCTATACCTAAGACATTAACCATGGCCTGATTCAACAACATTTTACTTTCCCAGACCCCAAAGTCGCTGGACCGTCACACCATTTCTCAAACATACGGTATTTATGTTTTTCTGAACGGAGGCAATACAGGTTCTTGCTTTCCAAGAAATCAAGCTCACTTTCAAATGGAAAGTTTGGATTTGTTCGATGATGGTTTGCTGGATCTGCTCATGGTCTTGCTGCAAATGAAATGTCCTACAGTGCAAATAGAGTGGTGGAGTTGTTTACTTTAATGGAAATGAACATTTCATGGGGTAATTCAAAATGAATGGCTTGATTGTACTGCATTTGGGCCTCGCTCGGCCGCCAACATAGCTGTCTTGGTGTACTGAAAACAGTAACAAACCAAGGTGATATCGGCAGCCACGATCCAACAATCCTCTGTAACCCAGGCAGACAAACCTCTAAGGCCCCAATCTGGGCTTAAGTTCTGAGCTCAGCAGTAAAACCAGGGGAGGGGGAAGTTCGGAGTCGGAGCTCTCCCAAGGGGTGAAGGAAAGGAGCAGTGAGGAGATGGAGAGATGGAAAGGAGATAGGAGAGGAGGAGGAGGATATGATGAAGAGAGTGATGGGGAGGGTGCACTGGTGGAACGTGCCGAGGATTTGTTTTCCTAGATCGAGTAAGAGAATCCCAATCGGACGATGAACGGGATTGATTCCAAACGAGATCCAGGAGAGATACAGAGGGAGGTGGAGCCGCTGATCATTACAGTGTGATTGAATGTGGGGGGGGAGTGGGGGGGCAGATCAAGCTCAGGGTGAGGAAGAGGAGAGAAGAGGAGAAAGGGAGGATGCAGCTGCTGTTTGTGGACACCCAGGGTTCTATAAATCTGATCCCCAGGCAGGTGTGGGGGAGTTGGGAGAGAGGAGCAACAGAATGGCCTTTACCCTGCCTCAAACTTCCTGACCCCATTTACCTCCACACACACCAGCCCACCAGCGCAGCGCTGGCAGGCACCACACACACACACACACACGCACACGCGCACGCACGCACACTTGCTTGCAATAGGCATTGCTCATCTCCGTCTAAAGGGATCAAGGGAGGCATGCAGCCTCTTTGAACATGTGGATTCACACACACACACACACACACACACACACACACACACACACACACACACACACACGCTAGTATCTCCTCCTATTATTCTCCCTCAAGCCTGCATTATCTGAGCGGGGCTGCCATTCGTAGCTATGCCTTGAGGTCACCACCATAGCTCTCAAACCCACCGGTATGGAAGTCACGAATAGAGTCGGTAATGAGGAATGCGTAATCACCTTGTACTGAGGGATGCCCCCTGCTCAAATAACGTTGTGGGGGGGCTATTCGACATAGCAATCCAGTTACAGCAGGGCTGCCTCTGCCCGGCCGGCCGGCCGGCTGCATAGCAGGTGGATGACAACGATAACGAAGCGTCTTCTGTTTGCTGCATATCCAAACTGATGTGATAGGAGTGTCTGTCTGGCTTGGCTATGGGCTGACCGCTAATCAGTCCCTTCTCATGTGTGCGCGCTGAGCTGGCAGTGTACCCAAAATGACAACCGACCCCCGTGAAAGATCAGTCTATTTGAACTCGCACGGATATTTATTAGGTGAAGTCATTGGCGTGATTAGGTTTTTAAAAGGTTGCCAATGTCTTATTTTGCCGTGGGGCCTGCACAATCTGTTTTTTAAAGCAAAAACACATGTTTTTTGTGTGGATTTGTGATTTATGATAAAACGGTGAGCAAGTTTTTCCCCGCATGTAACCATAGATATGGCGTCAGTTGCGGCGTTTGATGTGAATTGATTTTGCAGATATATTCTTGTTTATAAATCTCCTTTCTGGGAGGCTCAGGGTGGACGACTCTTCCCCGGCATATTTGTT
>NC_137877.1:10041846-10121846 GCF_963924005.1 Protomyctophum bolini | reverse complement strand
AGCGTCGCAGGTAAGGGCACTGGCGTATATATAGAGCCCTATAGGTGCTCGGACCATTAGGGGCCTACGGTTTATTTAAATTATTTATTAAACTAAACTTTGCAATTAAGCTTTCCGTACAGCTCTCTTATCATCATACATCATCCTACATAATCTCATTCTGGCCAACCACAATTTGCATCCTCACTTTTGTCTTCAATGTTTGTCTTTACACAAACACTCAAAAGTAGGATATAAGAGTTGCTTGCGGCTAATGCAAGACTACATATAAATGCACGCACGCACGCACACACACGCACACACGCACGCACACACACACACACACACACACACACACACACACACACACACACACACACACACACACTCACATAAAAATACCCCCACACGCACAGTGTAAGCTGATCCGTCACTCTCGGCCATCCGGCTAACCAGTTGTTTAAGGTAACAGCGCCAGTCTGCACCTGACAAATGAGCATGAAGGTAATTTGTTGCAAATGGCGGAGAAACGGTCCATTCCAAACCAAGCCAAAACCTCAGAGACAAGAAACACAGGGCCCGGGCCAAGCCTCTCAGAGAGACATTTCTCTCATACACACATTTTCTTCCCCATACACCCCCCCCTCCCCCCCCCCTCCCCAACACACACACACACACACACACACACACACACACACATTCCCCCCCATCCCCCATCCCCCAAAATTCTCCCTCCGCACTTTTGTCCGTCATCGTTCCATTCAGTCTTTTTCTCTCCCGTCTGTCCATCATCTAGATGAAAAATGGGTATGTGTGTGTGTGTGGCGCTGGACAGGGGCCACGCTGCAGTCATATTCTGCAACCTCCATTGGGGTTATTTTTGGCCCGAGGCAGAGGACTCCCTATCAGCCTGCAGAGAGAGAGAGAGAGAGAGATGTAAAAAGAGATGATGGATGGGTTATAGCTGGATACCTAATGATAACATATGTCATCGTCAGTTTACCGTCCGACACCTATGTTGTTTTCTCTAGTTCACTTTTGTCGCTGACTCTAGAGCAAAGTGCCACTTAAGTGACAGTATCTTTTACTACACAGTTAAATCCTCAGTGCGTTACGCCCTCAGCCGTTAATCCATTTTGACCTGAGGGACAATTACGAATGTTTTCTAAATCCCTGACAGTTAACTGAAAGAAAACGATGTTTCTATGTCAGTGGTTCTCAACCTTTTTCACGTCAAGGACCCCCAGAATTATCTGTATTTGGCCACCGACCCCCATCTGAAAATATGTTGCTCCAGGGACTCCCTGGAAGCAAAGAATCTGAGTTAAAAACGCTCTGAAAGAATATATATACAAAGATTTGCACCACATTTTCACGATTCTTCAAAAGCAGCAGACCTACAAGCTCGTAGCGCGGCACTCGGTGCCGCACCATGACCTTGTAGATCTGCTATTTTTCAATAGCCGAAGTATGACATAATGCTTGGAACACCAAAAAGGTGTTCCCGCTCAGACTGTGTTAAATAAACACCGGGGGCTTCGCCGTGGAGAGGCCACAGCTCATTCACTGACTTTGCAGCTATAGCGTGTTATGCCGGATATAATATACTTTAGTCGTATACCGTGTCAAAATCAGCAGATCTACAGATCCACAATGCGTCGCCGTGTGACGCATTGTGGAATTTGTAGATCTTGCTGTTTTTGCCACGGTATATGTCGCACAACAAAAGCGTAAATCAGGGCTTTTAGTCATACTGCAGAAAGGTCAGTCTGTCAGTTTTGTCTCTCTCCACCTCCCACCTCCTCCTCCTCCCCTCATGATTTCCTGCTAGACTAATACCATCGTTCATCCAACACCAGCAATCAGCACTTCAGACTTTCTCTTTTTTTCCCCCCCATGTAATAATCTGACTCAGAATGTAATAGCACAGGTGGCCCGGGCCGCAGATCCACTCAGCAGAACGCGGAACAGAACACACTTCCAGTGTGAAATGCGCTCTCTATTACACGCTAAATCGACCTGGGAAGCCTCCCAATAATGCCTCTGTCTGTTCCACAATGAAATACACCGGGACAATCGTTTGCGCCGCAATTGTGTGTAATGTGAAGTATGTATATATATATACACCGTATGCGTGTACTAAACACATTGTCATGCGTGCCTGTGTCGCTGTGTGGACATGTATATGTGTTGTACAGTACAGTATGCCTTCATCTGCTGCCCAGCTGTTGTCATCTTGTTGTCTCGGTCTCCTTCTTGCCCACAACGAAACCCCCCGCATTTCTATACCTCACTTCCTGGTTTTAATCCACCTGATGGATTAAAACCATCAAGGGGTCTGCATGCGTCTGCGTTAGACGAGAGGTCATTCATCGTCTGCTGCTTTTATTATCTCACGGTCAGATAAAAAGGAGCTGCAAAGCCGCTGGGGAAAAGGTGACAAAGGAAGCGGAGGCGAGGCGAGGAGAGGTTGTGTAACTGTATGAGTGTGCGGTCCTCGTACCACGGCAAAGACAAAAGGGCTTAAAGTGGCGACGCTCCTGAGGTGTGTGTGTGTGTGTGTGTGTGTGTGTGTGTGTGTGTGTGTCTCACACCCCCTCGGGCCCAGACAGGCTATTGTCAGAGTGAGGGACATGGGTGGCAACACACAGCAGCTGACAGAAGGACATGACACAGGAGTCTGTTTAGAGAGGCCACAGGAATGTGGCGACCCATAACGGAATGCTATGGTGGCTCGGTCACAACAGTGATTCGGCCCCCGACACCACTCTGTGTGCACCGTGTGTGTGTGTGTGTGTGTGTGTGTGTGCGCGTCTTTGAGCTGAGTGGTCGAACGCGCTGAGTGAGCGAGGCACACAGGGGAAAAGTGCGCTCCTGTAGTTAAGTCCCTCTTATTCAATCACAACATGCCTTCTCCCTGGAGAAGGCTTGAGCCCCGCACACAGCTGTCACTTTTGTTTTACTCGTTGTCCGACACCCTACCCGAAACCCAACCCTAAACCTAACCTTAAGCCACGGGTTTGTTTTAACCTGCCACGGGTTAGTTTTAACCTGCTATGCATGTCGGGAGTCGCGGGTTAGTTTTAACCTGCCACGGGTTAGTTGTAACCGGCCACGCATGTTTGGAGCGACAGTGTTGTTGGACTTTGCCTGTCGGACTCGGACCAACGTATGCACCCCAGCATGTGCGTGCGTGCGTGCGTGCGTGCGTGCGTGCTTGCGTGCTTGCTTGTGTGTTATCCATGAGCTCGGAGCGGGGTAGCAGGTGCGTGGCAGTGACTGATTGGTCTTGCTGCTATCTCTCAACATCCAGGTGCAAGGCCAAGGCTGGGAGTCTCTGAAGCACGCTGAGCACAAACAGGCAGCTCGCTCTTTTATAGGCCCTAGATTCAACTGGCGAACAGTGCCTCATTGTATACCCAGAGATCCCCTCTTTCATCCTCATCATATAATGCGCCGGAGGCAGGAGAAAGACAAATGACTTTTCTTCCGTTATGCGGCTTCTAGCTGCGTTTCACCTTTTAATCCATTTTAGGTGGGAACCCCTTTTGGTGGCCGAACGGTTTGCGGAGCGGTCTTGATATCGGAAGGTCGCTAGTTCGTATCCCCGGACCGGCACGTTAAAATTACCACCGCTGAAGTGCCCTTGAGCAAGGCATTGAACCCCTACCATGAAATGTTCTATGAGCAGGGCCTGGCTGTAAACAAGTTCTTGAGCTTAGTCCAGTTACCCTGGGTAAACATGATAATTTTACTTTGCTTTGCTTTGGTGTTAGCATTACGTTATGGTTTAGCTATTTAAGAATAGCTCATAGCGAGCCACCGAGTGGCGCGCTACGAGCTTGTAGATCTGCTATTTTTGAAAAATTTAAGAACGACTGACATAGAAACATAGCTTTTTCAGAACACTGTCATTTTCAAACAGACATTTTTAGAATCTGATCTCAGGTCAGAATGGGTTAGTCATTATATGACACCGACTGATCCTGCATGCTCTCATGGCTCTCTCTCTCTCTCCCATTGTTTCAGATGGTGCTGCTGGCTCGCTGCGAGGGCCACTGCAGCCACACGTCCCGCTCCGACCCCCTCATCTCCTTCAGCTCCGTGCTCAAGCAGCCCTTCAAGAGCTCCTGCTCCTGCTGCCGGCCGCACACCTCCAAGCTGAAGGCCGTCCGGCTGCGCTGTGCGGGCGGCTCCCGCATCACCGCCACGTACCGATACATCCTGGCCTGCAACTGCGAGGAGTGCAGTTGAGCAGCCGCAGCCGGAGGCGGGGGGGACGGGGGGGGGGGGGGGACGGAGCCGTTTCCGAAACCCTTGAACTCTGCAGGGTGGATACAGGTGCTCACTAATTGAGAATACAGCAGTGATAGGCTGAGGTCAATTTGCCCTCTGCCAGCCAACAGTTCTTAATTGAGGAGGTCATCATGACCTCAGCTCAGTACTTGAGTATATTTGAGCTGGCCTTTTTTCACAGACCCACTCTACTCCTCCCCTCACCTGCAGCTACAGCTGTCCCAGAGCATTACTTATTAAACCGATAGCTGGCCAACAATCCATGCAGACGAGAGGAACTTAAAGTTGATTGTTGTCATGGGAGCTAGTGGTTTGGAACAATCATATTGCCCTCGTGTATAAGGGTGTATCCCTTTTTGGACTTGGACAGTATGTTGGGCACCGTATAAAATGCGTCACTCCCCCTATAATGCTTGCTGTCTGGACCCTCGTTGTTTTCGCTCTACGTGTGGTTGTCAGTCAGGGTGAGCCATATGGAAAGCTGTTTCCACTACGTGTGTCCAAGGCCAGACACCACAAACCACATCTCTCATGGGTCAGAGACCCTCCTTGTTGCTGCAGAGAAACACTGATTACAGGCCTTGGTGAATCATAAGACACACACACAGTCACACACCCACACACACACACACACACACACAAATACTCATGCATACACGCACGCACGCACGCACGCACACTGATGCACGCAACTGCACGCACGCACACACACACGCACACACACGCACACCCATGCATATATATATACATAAACACAGCATGAGAGCTCGTTATTCAATGTCAATATGATTGCACTGCCAGCTCCATAAAATCCCCACATATATGAGCATTTTGACAACAAAACAACATAACATGCACCATTAAAACGCGGCGTGGGAAAAGACGAGGGTGCAGCGAGTCCCACTATGATGAGCTCACGCTGGCTCACACATGTGTGGAAGGACCTATATACTACACCGCGGCGCAGCACCTGTGCCTCGTCTCCCATGTTACACGCCCATTAAACCCTCTTTTACACACTCCCCACAGTACTTTTTCATCTCGCCGTGCAAAACCATGCCAAACACTTGCGGTGATGGCTCATCACGGGGCGAGGACGCCAGATTAATATAGCAGACATATTAATGCATACCGGTATGGGGGGGGGGGGGGGGGGGCCTGAAGATCGTTTGTTTGTGTTGTTGCGAGAGAGTGAGAGACTGACTGTCCCATGGACTATTGAGGCATTCAGTGTTAATCTTTAAAGGCTGTGTGTGTGCTCTGTGAAACGGTTTGAAACTTATTGGTGGTGATTCTGCTGTTGTTATCGAGAGCATTACTACTAGCACGGAGAAAGGCTTTATGAATATTGTTGTATTGTTGTTGTTTCGCTTAATGACACGTCCAAATACTAGGACTCGGGTTCATACTGTATATGCCTCTGTAACCAGCCTCTTCAAACATCATTCTATAGTAACCTACTACTGTATTACAGTCCACTATAATAAGTAGCCTACAGCAGGTCCTGAGATTGGTTCATAAATACAGTCTCTTGCATGTTCAGCTTTAAGGTTCTACCCTATAGGCCAAAAGGCCAGCAAGACTGGAAGTGAATTATTTTAAATGTCACCTGGAGAAAAACTAATATTTTAATCTGCCTGTTTGAGCTTGTTTTGAAATCCGACTCATTTCAGTTTCAAACCCAATGTAAATGTATTCACAATGGGTATAACTATTTTGGAATAGAAATGAATTTGTTAAAAGTTATATCGTCGCTTTCGGCAGGAACCTCGTATCCACGTTCTCACAAATGAACGCCCTATTTTACACTTTGTTGTATGATAGTATCACAAAAGTAGCGAAATGAGTATAGATCTACAAGCTCACATGCAAAGCGTTGTAAATGTCAATAAACAAATGTCTTCGCCTTCACTGACATGCTCAAAATAGGGACACAAGATCATGTAAAGTGGTTAAATAAACCAGTATTAACAATCTGCTTGTGACTAAATAACTACATTGGTTCTATTAGAACACAGGTTCCATTTTCCATCTCCTGATAGCGGTTTTGGACATGCAAGATATCTGCAGAGGATGCTTGAGACGATCAAACCCTGTATAGGCCGACTGATCACAAATACAAATATTAATAACTTGCTGATTTGGTCCTGATCCTCTTGCAGTTATTGCTGCCATTGTAGGGTTTTTCCCTATAGGCCTCTTGATGATTGGGAGGATTGCATCCTGACAGCCTATAACCGGGTAAAAACACCACATTGTGACATTGTGGTTTTTTCCTCATAAACGTTTCTAGTTTCTACATATCGTAACTTGTCTCTTTCTTTCATCCCTTATGTCACTCATCTCTGTGTGTTCCAACAACAAAGTAATGAAAAATGGGTGGTATTGTCAAACAAATGGGAAATCCCTACAAACCTACAAAGTACTACAAATCTGCTGATTACTGATTACTGCTTCAGTATTTTGAGCTTATATCGATCACTCAGAGATTCTGCTAAAACAACCGCGCACGCGCGCGCACACACACACGCACAACGCACACACACACACACACACACACACACACACACACACACACACACACACACACACACACACACACACACAGAGTGTACAGATGATGCCTTTGTTCTGTTCAGGTCGGAAATATTACCCTCTGGTGTGAAATGAATGGCACAATTTCTGGTTTGAGGGCATTTCAATTCAGAATACAACTGACAGCATGGCTGGCTGCTTCACACGTGAACCTAATAAACGGTTTTCACCTCGACTCTGGAGATTAATCTGCTTTTCCTCCGCTGTCTCCTCTTACTGTGTCTCTCCTTCATCAACACACACACGCACGCACACACACACACTCACACACACACACACACACACACACACACACACACACACACACACACACACACACATGCACACGCACACACAGGCAAGCAGAGAAGAGGCATTTTGTGACATGCAGCAAGGGGTATATAATTATCAGTGGGACCAGTGTGACAGAATGACAGAGGAGCAGTATAATGGCTGTCAGATTGATGCTAACTGCAGCTCTCTTATGACTGTCTTAACACTGAATGATGAAGGAGTCATAATACATTTCATCGCCTTTTCTCTTTCTCTCTCACTCATTCAAATTGAAGAATTGCGCTCAAATGCCGACGTCAAATAATTCATTCCTCATCCCCTCCCTCTTTCTCTCTGTGGGTGCGTATGTGTGTGCGTGTGCGTGCGTGCGTTTCTCTCGCTCTCTTTCTCTCTCTCTGTGTGTGTGTCTCTCCTCCACTGTAGGAATGTTTCCAGGTGTGAGGCATGTGGTCTTTGCAAAACTCTTCTCATCATATATATATATATTACTAAACATCACATGCATTTCCTCACCCTCACTCATAATCATAACCATGGGTCGTAGAAAAGAAACAATGTTGTTGAACCGTACCACATGTGCTCTGACTCAAAGGGAAGTTTTGCATCTTTCCCCATCTCAATGATGGTCACAAGTAAACGTTTCTCAGTATATATATTAATATGCAGGCCAAAGAGAACTTCCCCAGGGAATAAATAAAAGGAAGGGGCCGCACACTCCAGAGACTCAGGACAAGATTATTTATGCTTCATTTTTTTTATTGCACGACACGTTGCAGGTGTTGCAGGTGCTTGCATGATGTACTGTATATGCGAGCACCTGACGGAGCCAAGCGGCGAAACGTGTCGTGCAATAAAAAAAATAAGCATAAATAATCTTAATTGTCCTGAGTCTCTGGAGTGGGGAAGTTCTCTTTGGCCTGCATTTACACCTTGCCCACCCCAGAGAGAGAGAGAATTAGCATATATAAATAAATTAGCAGAGATTGTGAGTGAGGTCACCCACTAAAGTAATTTGGAGTGTATACACTTTGTCCATGTTTATGGTGGTCAATTTGCATAAATGTGCACATTATGCACATTCACACGCAGGTCAACGTTAATAATAGATTGATGTAGACCTAATTAAATTCAGTTTCAGCTTCACCCATGCTGATGGCTATACTCAAGTACATCGGGTGGCCATTCAGCTATATGGCCACCGCCACCCAAAAATACCGTTAATAAGAATACCATTGCTGTCGCACAATTAAAACGTGCCAGATGAACGTCTTCATCGTGCAATGTAAGATTATGTAGGATTTGAGATATAGTATAGTGACCATCGGTTGTATCGTATTGTTCACGATGCTTTGTGGGATCAAATGTAGGGTACATAAAAATGATAACTAACTAATAAGACAGTGTTGGTGGCATACCGTCTTAAGAACAGAGAAGCAAAATCGGATGCTGTCTTTAAAGCAACACATAATAGAAGAAGAAGTTATGGCCAAGGTGACACCAAGGGTCTCGCTTATCTGACATCACAACATCTGGAACCCAGGAGATGGAAGACCTGCCACGCTGGCAATGGACATACTGGGGTCAGCCGCTTCAAATCATCTATGAAGAAGTCATGCAGGGCTTGGCAGTCAAACGCAGCATGCGAGTGCTACGATCTACGAAACGTAATCAGTCCACTCCAAAGACCACTTGCAAAAGAGACGCAGTCTCAATGTGTTTTTACTGGTTAAATAAAGGTTAAATAAAAAATTACCACCTGCCCCTTCAGGCCTATATACACAGACAACCTTCAGAAGCCGGCCTCTTCGACATAGGACCAGTCAGACACGAGGGCATTGCTGCACAACACTGAGCTGGCCATCTGATGATACAAGAAAGAATCACTATAGTTTATAGTGAGTGAGTAATGATTTCTAATACAGATTTCTAATATTGTTGATTTACAAATAGGCCTACTATATATTCCTGTACAATCAGTGTACAACGAATCACTAGAGGCAGTATAAATATCACAAACTGTTATTGTCTCCACCAGGCCGAAGGCATGGGGAGACTGGAGAGAGTATGTTTTGCACTCCGTCCGTCCGTGTGTCCGTCCGTCTGTGAACAGCTAATCTCTGGCACCGGCTTGATCAGCCATACTCTGCACTCACACTCCCTGAATGCCAGAGCTGAACCTCTGCCCCAAAGTTTTCACATTGGCCTCTTATAGCGCCACCAGGAGGCCGGTTTGTGCAAAACAAATGTTTTGACAATACACCTATACAGATTTTGTCCAAACATCACACAAATTGGTACACAGTCTCTCTAGAGCCATTCAACGAAACAGGTCTTTCAGATTTTTCAAACAAAATGCTGCAAATCATGAACACATTGTGCACGCACAATACCACTAGGCAGAGGAAGAAATGCCACTTGAATATTTTCTGTGTAAAAACCTTATTGTATGTACACTCCCTAGAGGCCAAGGACAAACCTTTGCCTGGTTATTAGGCACTAATAGTGATGTGGTCTTCGACCTAGTCCGAAACTTAAGTTGGATCAACCCTGGACAGTGCTTTACAGTGAGCCTGCCTTGTCAACAGAAGGTCAAATACAGTTAGGGTCTTCTTCAAACAAACAAAAAGGAACATTTGAAGAGGTTTAACCTACATCTGGAAACAATGCGTCTTAAGCGAGATCTTTGCACACCAGAGAACAATGGCTGGCAGCAGCAGCACTCCAGACACTTCTAAACAGGTTAAATATAGTAGTAAGACAAAGGACTTTGACATATTTGTTCTTGTTTTGAAATGTCTTTGTTTTAAGGACTTTACTTTCTGTCTCCCTATTTTACAGCCAAATAAGCTTATTGAACAATAACTAATAACTTTTAAAGCCAAATCAAGAAAAACAAGCCAAAACAATAATATGACCATATATAATCCTAATAAAGATATTGTATGCATTTATCATTATAAATACTATGTAGGCCTATGTCTATGATAATTAATGTTTTGGTAATGTATTACAGTACTAATTATTAGCCTTAAGCCAAAAGTAGCGGGAAATAAGCAGACTTGGCAACCCTGTCAAGTTTGTGTGGAAAGAAGCTCATGTTTGCCTACAAAACGATCTGATTGGTCCAAATCTGTACACACACTCCTGAAGTAGCCTCAGTAGGATGTAAACAAATGCATTTGATCTCGTCCACTTGTCGCAAACACCATACACAATTCTCAAACAGCATGGCGACTTGTTTACAAACGAGGAACACCAGAACCGCTTCACTGTATATCTCCAACCAATATAGTTACTTTATAAATCTATCAAAAGACGAAAATAAGACGGCATGAGTTTTCCTGATCGATGTCATAAACTGTCAGAATCAGCTTTTGTTGTGTTCGCTTATGTGCTAACTGACTGATTTTGAGAGCTGTTTCCCGTTACAATGGAAGTCAATGAGAGCCTATATTTTATAGATACTATTAAACTGCACAACGGAGCGAAATAATTCATGGAATGGACTAATTTGCTCATAAGGTAAGAAAACAAACCCACACATGCTGTAGGCTACAGCAAATATATGTATTGACACTGCTTAACCATTTTGACCAGCATTGCAAGCTTGACCGAGTATCCTAACCTAGTAACCGTTGCAACGGGCTTGGCGACAGGCTAATTGTCTGTGAAAGGTGCTCTATAAATAAACTTTACTTACTTACTATTGTTTTTTTTTTAATACATTTTTATCCCACGATTTTGTAACCCAGTTTTCTTTTCACCCAGTGCCAATTATCTAATGTAATCCTGGGCGCTACACTTCCTCTGCCAACCTGGGGGGGGGAGGCAGCGGACTGACCTCATGCCTCCTTCTATGCATGAGGAGTCCAAGCTGCTTCTTTTCACCTGACAGAGGGGAATTTCCCCGGCCGGACGTAGCGCGGGGAAGGAACACGTTATTCCGACCAGTTCCTTTCCCCTCCATCAGGCGTCCTGGCTGGCCAGGGGGAGGTAGTTTTAGAGACCAGGATTACTGCATGTTTTTGTGAGGGTATCTACCCTAGGGGACACAGGAGAACATGCAAACTCCACACACAAAGGCCCTTTCGCCAACCCCCGGGCACTGATGACGCGGAGGAGGGAACACGCCGCCAGTGCCCACAGCGTCCCCAGCGGGAATCGAACCCAGGACCTTCTAGCTGTGAGGCGACAGCACTACCAACTGTGCCACCATGCCCACTACTTACTTACTATTGTGACTGGCATGGAGAGACTAAAGACATCCGCCGTACTGCCTCACTGTCCCATCATCATCGTCCTCCCACTTTGCTTGTCTATAAATGTCGACTTGGTCAGTTCAAGCCTGGTTGGTAACACTATACAGCAGTCGTGAGTTCAACACATTCCGCTTGACTGCTTCTTTGAGGGCATTGCGGGCTGCCGCTGGACATGCAGATATATTCTTTGAACAAAATGCCTTTGAACAAACTGCTCCTGGATGTGACCCAGTGTGATATAGCTGCGTTGGATTAGTCCACTCCATGCAGCTTGGTGGGATAGGCGGCTGCTACCTATGCTTTCCTTCTTTCCTTTTTCCATCTGGTGGACAGTTGTTTCCTTGCTTCATCCTTGAGGGCAGACTGGACATTATTGCTGCTGCTTTGTACTGTGCTGTGCTTGTACTTGCAAAGGTGACCAGCTGTTTCACTGTCAGACCATGAGATGAGCCACTATTTCAACCCGGCTGCAGTAGACGTCAAGCTGTCACCTTTGTGCCACCTTCTCTACAGTATATGACGGTGGTGCACTTCCGGTGGAACCCAGCAACAGGGATAGTGCTGGTTGTTGGAGACCCCTGGTTGTGGCAGAAATGGAACCTTGGTCTGTGAAGCTGAGCAGTGAGTGAGGCCTGGGAAGGCCAAATAACTGCCGATATTGAATACGTGTTTCCCCCAGCACCAAGACTTTGAACTTGAGGATCTGCATTGCTTGCCTGTATAGGCTGTTCTTCTCTGCATGCTGCATGGGGCTGCACTGGCGCTTTCTGTACAGTAGTGGTGTGGCGTCTCCGGGGATATTATCCCGTACCGTCACCGGGCTGCTCTCTCTCTCTCCCTCTTCCCTAAGATGTTGGCCAAGACATTAGAGGACAAGCAGTGATTTCTTCAAATCAATTACTTCCCATTGCTGACATCCATGTAATGGCCAACAATGGACAGCATCTCTCACAGGAACACACCTTTATGTGTGATGCACACATGCAGGTCCCCGATGTCACAGATGGGTATATCTTCAGGGGAGAAGGCACACTCTACTCAGACAGTTTTATATAGTTTCAGGCGTGTGCTGGGTGCAGATTCCAAAAGAACATATAGAAAATGAATCCGGCACTTCCAGTCGAGTAAGAGTCTTTATTAATAAAGATAGTGCTCCGCAGCAGCAGTCATATACCAGACAGACAAACGGGTTTCGGCGTGCAGGCCTTCAGTCAGTGTCAACAAAAATCTATATCTTTATTAATAAAGACTCTTACACAAATGGGTATTCCCATCACTCACATGGGAAATAAATGTTGAATACATGACACAACATAAAACAACAGATCAATAGACACGTGTGCCCCCCAAAGCATGCCGAGAAGCCCCTCTCCTGTCCAATGCACACACCCTGGTCACTACAATATTTAGCAAAAAACATCATTTGCTGGGGCAACCTGATAGCCCAGTGATTAGTGCGCATATACCACACCGGTACAAATGCTCTGATCAGTGAGTCTGGCCGACCAGACCATTTTGCTGAATGTCATTCTTTGTATTTTATTGTCTAGCCTCCACTGTCACTGTCAATACAGGCAAAACAATTCTCAAGACATATCTTAGAATTAGCTTTGCTGTGATGTTCTTATCAAGAAGAACTCATGCATTAACAATAAACCTAACAATTTACCTAATTTGTGTAATTTCTCTGACAAATCTAATATAAAAATCTAATTTATATTATTATACAATATAACAATTTGAATATGTTGTGCAAACTTGTGCCCTACCTACATTACTACATACCTACAGCAGCATGTACGTATGTGATGTATGTATGTATACTATGTATGTATGTATGTATGTATGTCAGGAATGAGTTACGGAGTAGGACCCAAAAGCAGGCAACCAGATGCAGAGTAGATTATCTTCAAGGTGTTTATTTGACTATTTGACTATAAATCAGGGGTATTCCAAAAGGCAAAACATAGGCAACATCACATCTGTAATGTTACATTATCTCAACAAGCAACATAACTGGCCAGTATACCAGTTACCTTCACTCGGCCCCTGCTGAATGAAGTTTTAGAGTATTGCTGCCCTCTGTTGGTTAACTGAAGTACACACACATCTCCTACAATATATGTGTTATACCCAGTGGTTAAATCAGTCTAACTAACATAAAGGTTGGAAGCATGCAGTGTATTCACATTGAAGTTGTTACAGTCACGATGCGACATTGGCCATTTCACAGTGACGCAGCGTATCGGCTACTATACTGTATGTACTGTAGCTTGAGGGTAACTATGTCATGATTGTGACAATCATGTTTCAGGGCTAGAGGTATTGAGGGTAACGTGTAGTAACACATTTATTACTTTCACGTGTAACATTGCTATATATGAAGTAATGGATTGCTTTCCGAAACCGCTTTAAGATACAAACTAATCAATGCACAACAGTTTGTCTATACCATTAACCATTCAGATTGAATTCGATTTTTATAGGCATACAAATAGGCCGGGGGTGCTACAACTTCTGAGTTGTTTCTGTTTCATTTATAACATTTGAATACCAATAACATCACTGTGCCATTTGTCTCCGTTATACATTTAGCCAATCCTCTTCCATTCAATATTGTAGATCTCTTTTCATTCAACATATATACAGACAACCATAGATACACAAACAAGAAGGACAATCGCCTATGTATAGTCGAAAAGCATTTTCATTATTTTATTTTATTTTCACCCCCTCCCCAACCATTCGGAGCATGCCAACTCGAATGGTGTAGGTCGCCTGACCTTTTATTTGGAAAGTCGCTAAAATACAAAGCCAATCCTCAAAGGTTTGACAATCAGTTTATACGTTTATGATTTTATGAGATGACTGTAAAGTCTCGGGGGTGCACAAAAACCTCAAGGCTATTGCTTGTTATTTTATAAAGACAAAACAGCTTCAGGTATGTTATGGCTTATGGATATTTTGGAATCTTGCTTTATTTCCTGTTCTGTTTTATCACCAAACTATTAAAATTAATATTCACTCCTAAAAAGGTCTGCATGACCTTACGTTGTGTCTAGACTTATGTCACATTCTGAGCTTCAATCAAGTACACTTTGAATCAAAAGGTTTATGACCATCATGTTCTTTTACTGTAAGAGTAGAATACATCATTAAAACATTTTGTTTTATCTGTACAGAAGTCGTCTCAAGTAAGTAATCCAGTCACATGTTGTATCATCCTTTGGTCAAACTCGAGTCTAGCTGCCAATAATCCATATCGAATTAAACTCTATATCATTAGTCGACCCGGGTATTCCAAGGCTCTATACTAGATCTTCTAGATCTTCCACACCAAGTCTCTTCACCGAAATGAGCAGATTCTACAAGCTCACAATGTGACACGTTGTGACATTGTACCCCCAGAGTACAGACCCAGAAAAAGGGACCCCAAACAGAAACTGTCACGGGACAGCCCGTGCCCTATTTGATCCATTTGATGATCATCATGCCGGCCGGCTTGGAATTGTCTGTTTGGGTGTAGCTGTTTGCAATATTCACTAGTCCGATCCAGAAGAACACAGTTTGCCGGCCACTACTACAGAGCTGACAATGAGGTTATATCTTCCCTTCTTCTCTGGAGTCCTGCCTCAAAGCAGACCAGCGGTAGAAAACTGTCGTTCCCTGATGTCATCGCTATAGGGGACACATGCATCAGTAAGCAGGAACTGGGGATGGCAATGAAGGACCGGGAAGTCTGGCGTGTTATTGTGAAATCCACAATCTCGACTGCGGTCGAAAAATGATGATTATTTTAAAGTGTATTTCGTATATTATGTGCATTATTGGTATCTAAAGTCTAGAATATGTGGTGTACACGTTTTTGGTATAATGGTATTGCTGTTTTATAGGATATCAGATATATGGAGATTAGTTAATTGACAGTAAATTGCTAATCTGTGTTCTGGGTGTGGCTCACCCGTTATAAAAGGGAGGCTTCAGGTGAGGAGTTTTAGTTTTGACTAGTACAACACTAAATGAGAGCTGCCAGGGCCTTCATGTGTAAGGTTTAGCCTGTTTAAAAACAGTTTCTCAAGTTCTTAGTTTGTTGTTAGTTTAGTTTCATGAAGTCTTGAAGTGATGTGTTCATTTCAGTTTCTGAAGTTATTTTTGGCCAGCCTTATTCGTGTTATCATCATTCAAATCAAATCAAATCAAATGTATTTATATAGCACATTAAAAAACAACTCTCATTGTACCAAAGTGCTTCACAAATGCAATACAATGCAATACAATACAATACAATACAATACAATACAATACAATACAATACAATACAATACAATACAATACAATACAATACAATACAATACAATACAATACGTGCAGAAGACGTCAATAATAAAACAGGACAGGACAGAATAATATAAAAGGAAAGGTGCCTCATTGACTGCCTATACCCAGTGTGTAGCCTATATTCTGCACTGCTATTTATTAGGTGTTTGTGGAGGGAAATAAACGTAAAAACCCCTGCAGTCCTGGACTTTGAACTGTTCTTGGAGCCAACTTTACAGGGACAATGGCACCAATTTCATGTGGTTAAATGGTAAAGATATATTTTCAGTCAACTGTATGGGAGGTGGCACTGAGGTCTAAAGACAACAAGCTTTCTTTCTTTTCTTTTTTTCCCCCCAACGTTTCTTTTGCATCCGTGTTCATTCATTTACTACCTTGACGAGGGCAGTCTATAACAGCATACAGTTTAATCTTTTTTTAGAACAAATCATGGCTGATTTTGGAGAGATCTTTGAGGCCATTGGAGACTTTGGATTATACCAGAAGATTGTTCTTTTTGCTCTGTCCCTTCCCAATCTTTTTGTAGTTTTTCTTTTTGCCAACATGATTTTTATCGATTCCGATCCAGTCCGACGCTGTAACACAGACTGGATACTCAAAGCTGATCCCAATTTAACCCCAGGAGAGCAGGCTAACTTGACCCTTCCACGGGTGACGGATGGGACCTTCAGCAGGTGTGAGATGTTTGTCCCTGCAGTGGACTTGGACGTCGACACCATCAGGGAGTATGGACTGAACGAGACCACAGTGTGCCAGAATGGATGGGTGTACGACAAGTCTACATTTGACGCCACCATTGTCACCGACGTAGGTTGAAATCTATGAATTCATGGTATATATTTTCTCTGAATCAATAAAGCACTTTTTTCGTTCACAATTTCTTTGCCCTTTTTTTCAGTTTGATCTAGTTTGTAACAACGCCAACTTGGTGGGAGTTACACAAACGGTGTTCATGTCCGGCATTGTGGTCGGTTCTCTCCTTTTTGGACCATTTGCTGAATCGTAAGTATTTCAAATGCCGGTAGACGTAATTGTGTGCCCTTTTTGTCTAACTATGATTCTCCACATTGAGGATATATTTCAGGGGGGAAAAATCTAATAATGGCTCTTATCGTTTTACAGATTTGGCCGAAAGAGAGCAACTCAAATTTCAGTGGTGCTCATGTTCCTGTTTACTATAACAACAGGATTATGTCCCTACTTTTACCTATATTCCTTATCTCAGTTTATGGTTGGAGTTGGATATGGAGGATTCCGAGTCAACTGCACCCTACTAGGTACAGTATGTTAGCTGGTTGGTACAGTTAAGTATTGTAATGCTGGTGCTATGATGGTTCATATGCCTCATATTGTTCTTATTATAGCTTATATGTTACAGCATAAGTGAGTATCTCGTATTCCTTATATAATCTCACCTTGATAACGTGTATGTGGGGGCGGGTATATGTCTTTGGATGGAGGGAGATTTGTTTTTCCGGTTCTGCCTAATGTAATGGTAGCAGTGGGAACAGATTGTGGCTGATGCAGTGTACCGGTATGTCTTTGATGACCAGCTTATGTGCTGTAGGGAAGGGAACTGGGAAGCTCACCTATAACGATGGCTAAAATGGTTACAGAGTATAACATTATATAGCACACAAAAAAAACGCAATACAACATGCAGGCACATACTGTAACACAGTCAAGACTTTCAGGCCTGCACATCACCATTATGTTGTATCATATAATGTCAAAACCCGTGAATGAATTATCTTTGGCCCGTGGGATGATATTTAATTAGTATTAGATCTGGCCCTCTGGTATATTGCACGGACCACCATAATACTACAAGTCCCACAATGCACTGCGAGTGCATTGTCGTATTGAGGGCCCGCAAGCGCAAGCATGCGTCTTCTCTTCACTATTGATCAGCAGTGAAAGTATATCACTTGAGGTCAACTTTCAGCTACCCCTCTCCCCAAAAATGGCCCGTGTGTTGAAACACAGTCCGGCCCTCGACTTGTACCAATTTCTTTATTTTGGCCCACTGTGTATTAGAGTTTGACATCCCTGAATTGTATACATCATCACATACAACAGCCCCTCAACATTTCAGATGAGGTTAATTGGGAACAGGTTAAAAATTATAATTGTAGAATTTAGAAAATGTAGAAACTAACCAAAGTGTTGTCCCTTGCAGCCTCTGAATGGATCGGGACAACAAGGCGATCTCTCGGTGTGTTAGTGGGCCAGCTCATGGCCGCCGTGGGGCAGTGTGTCCTCGTCGCCATACTCTACTTCATCCGTCACTGGAGACTGGCTCAGTTGGTCTCCGCAGTACCAAATCTAGTGGTTGTAATTTACATATGGTAGGCATTAATATTATTCTTTTCTTTTTCCTCAACATTTTCTACTACTACTACTACTACTCTCCTCCTAGTGACGTTTGGATTGTAATTTCTTGACTCTTTGTCATATTCTAAAAGGTTCATTCCAGAGTCGGCCAGATGGTTGCAGGGCAGAGGAAGAACAGAGGAGGTCAAACGGTTGATCCTCAGGGCAGCAGCGGTCAACAAACGTACAGTTCCAGAATCTCTACTGGAAAAGGTATCGGAAAATGAAGGTTCATTTAACGATATAGATATTATGATATTGTTTGAAATATTATATAAATAGATTCAGTCTTTTCCCCATATGTTTACTGCGATGTAGAAGGAGGGGAGTGTGGGGTAAGAAGAATTGTCACCAAATAATGTGTAAAACAATTACTACTTGGAATATTATACCTCTGTTACAGATTGTTAAGAAACGAACCGTGGAGAAAGGTGGACTGCAGGTTATTATCCAATCACCTGTTCTCAGGAAATATTTCGTTACCATAGCATTCGCATGGTAAGTTCAGTTTACAGACCTCCACCCAAATGAAGAATGGGAAAACAAAGACTGTAGTAGTAAATAGTTTTTACATATTATTTGAAAAAATAATAAAAATATAAAATACCTTTATTTGAGTGGCATCAGCTCGGCAAAGAGCAAACCCATTTAGGCCTGACCTCAGTCTTCTAAATCCTCTAGTTTTCTGAAATAAATATTTTCACGATTTTTCAAAAATAGCAGACCTACAAGCTCGTAGCGCGCCACTCGGTGGCTGCTATTTTTCAATAGCTAAATTATAACATAATGTTTAAAACATCAAAAGGGGTTCCCGCCCAAAATGGGTTAAAAACTATATGGGAGCCTGACGAAGGCTTGACAGCCGAAACGAGCTGGTCGTTTCTTTTTTTTAATTCTCTTTGCCGATCTGATGCCATTCAAATAAAGGCCTTTTATACGTGACTGCAACAGAGTGCCTTGGACCTCCATTTTGTTTTGCCATTATCGAACCCTCGCCAACGAGGGTCACCTGTTTATTTTTTAACCACACAGGCCACGAGCAGTGCTTCTTCCCCTTTGTATTCATTATTTGAAGAGTCTTGGTGTTAAAATATAATATATGAATGATGTAGAATGACTCTTTAGAAATGGCAAGGCTTAACATCTCTGCGATGCATTCATGATACATGCACAAGAGTTTCTCAACACTTACATGCATGATATTGGTTTCATTTAATGACCATGTAAGATTGAACAGTTTAACGTGCAGTCCCAAAACACTGTAAATAAAATAATAAATCCATGAATTTGTTGACTGCTATGTAGATATAGTACGTATAGCAGCAATGTTGCTCAGGAATTGTAAAAAAACATCAAAATCCAGAGTAGCCTATACATGAAAAGGATGGTGACACACTGCACATGACTAATCTGTCTTTTTTCCCCTCCCTGTCAAACATCTGCCAAGGATGGTCGTGAACCTCACCTACTACTGCCTTTTATTTAATATGGCAAACCTTGGAATGGATTTCTTTGTAATGCAAGTGTCGTTTGGTCTCACTGAGCTGCCTGCTCACCTGCTTTGCATCTGGACGTTAGAGCTTTTGGGCAGGAGAACATCTCTGATGTGTACGCTTCTGATGGGCGGGCTGACGTGCAGTGTTATCCTAGCTGTTCCTCGTAGTAAGATAATTTGAAATATATTTTTTGTCAAAATGGGGAGAAAAAAAAAGGCTTGGTCCGTATGGCCTATGTGTCACTTTATTATTCTGTTTACAGGCAATGGTGTTGCAATTGGTGCACTGGCTATCACAGGACGCTTTTTCATGGTCTCAGCAGGATCCATATGCAACGTCTATGTCCAGGAGCTGTTTCCAACATCTGTTCGGTATATTCTTTATCCTCACACACATTAGGAACTATCTTGACCAGGGTTGAGTCGAAGAGCAAATGCTTGTGATGAGTAATTTTTTGTTTACTTTACTTAATGTCATACATGATATTGTCTAATCTATTCTGGGATAATACAATAATGTGCTAGAAGGTTTTTTGACAACCACGTGTCGTACACCTATGTGAAAGACATAGTATTTAATGATTTTTCAACTCAATATTTGTCAAATCGAAAAGTAACTTAACATCAAAACTGATGTCTCTTTTTTCCCAAAATTTGTTCAGAAAATGATTTGTTGACGAGCCCATCGCCCATCATCACCAGCCTGTCGACTCATGTCATTTGACGAGTTATCATCATAGGATAAATTGTCTCAAAATGTTAACTCCTAAAGCTTTCCATATATACAACGTTGGTTTCCCTTCCTTGTCCGTTCCAGACAAACGGCGACGGGCTTAGGGGCGGTGCTGATGAGATCAGCTGGGATGCTGTCTCCGCTGCTCAACATGCTGGCCGTGTTCCACTGGGGCATTCCCACCATCGTGTTCAGCAGCCTCGCGATACTCGCTGGACTTCTGACCGCCCTGCTTCCCGAGACCAAGGGAAGAGAACTGCCTGAATCCACCGACGACGCTGTACACCCACGGTAATGTTGATATCCACTATATAGAGAGGGTATGGGCACATGCATAAAGTGAATGGCAGATTGAGTAATGTTGTTTAACCCATTCTGGGCGGGAACCCCTCTTGGTGTTTCGAGCATTCTGTTCTGATTTAGCTATTGGGAAAATAGCAGACCTACAAGCTCGTAGCGCGCCACTCGGTGGCGCGCTACGAGCTTGTAGGTCTGCTATTTTTGAAAAGTCGTGAAAATGTGGCGCAAATCTTTGAATATATAATTTCAGAGCGAACATTTTGAACAAAAATATTGGCTTCTGGGGGGGGGGGGGGGTCCCTGAAACTACATCTTTTGAGATGGGGAGATAATCCTGGGGGTCCTTGACATGAAAAAGGTTGAGGACCACTGACATGGGTTTTTCGAGAGAAAAAAAGGATTTAGAAGCCTATTTTTTTAATCGAGCGCAGTCCAGAATGGGTTAAAGTCATTTAACGCAAGAAAGGCCAGAACGTAGTTTTTTTTGCCACTCGTTCCCGCATAACTTCCGGCTATGATGATGATGTCACACGCATACCCTCTCTAATACGCTGCCTGCACGTCATCAATATACTTCCAGCCGTGCTTGTCTCTTTATTTATTTATGTCTCTGTACTGTTTCCTTTACAGGAATGGGATCGGCATGTGCAAAACGATGCACATGCACAAAGACAATCGACCTATATGTTCAACTAAACTGTAGAACTGTGTACAAGAGCTTATTATACCGGTAATATGTATTGTATTCACTTCAGTGCAGATGATCAGATAAGAGAAAATAATATAATATGAAAGAACTTAACTGAACTCCTGAATAATCTGTGCAGAAGGCGCATACGGTACGTTCCCAATTGTTTTGTTTGTCTGTAAAAGTTATATTGCCATTGTTTGTGTTTATTGTTTGTGTACATTTTATTGTTTGTTTAGCTGACAAGGACGTTCCTATTTCATTGTTTCATTGTATTTAAAAGTATATTATGAGATTTTCTTTACAGTTTTTCACGGTTATCACTTATAAAAAGCCCTCAGTGAGATCAGTTGGAACGGTGTCTTATTTCTGCCACGGATGAAGAGGGTTTAGGAGCAGTTACACAAGACAAAGGGACAATTTAGGTTTAGTAATGATGTACCAGTACCGTGCATGTTCAATTCAGGTAAACTTTCCATTGTTTTCCACAGAAAACATTTATTCTTTATTTTTTTCACATTTTAGAAAACAAATACTTTTTTTTTGTATTACATGAATCCATTGCTGTATTAAAATGTACACATTTTCAAAAGGAATAAAAAATAGTCCAGAAAGTTCCACAAATATCACAGTGTTTAGTTCATCATGTACCTTTTCCCTTCCTATAGAAATGCAGCAGAGTCGAAGAGTATCCAAAAACAGGTTGGGATATTACCATTATTATTATTCTTAGTTTTTTATCTAATTCCAGTTCCAATAATATTGTCTGCTCATTGTTTTGTTTTAATCACATCCCTTTATTGTTGGACGTTAAAATATGTAAAAAGGAGGACACTCTCTTATGTTAGTGGATATAGATTGCTCCAAATTGCTCTTCCTTGAACTGAAAATGAATTTTGCGCAAAGGCTGTGTGCAGGGTGACCACTTTGCGTGGGACAGTCCCTCATTTCCAAGACTTTTCAGGTGTCCCACAAAAAAAGACCCTGTCCCACATTGTGACTGGCAGGCGTCAGTATTCAAATTGAGACCCTGTCCCACATTGTGACTGGCAGGCGTCAGTATTCAAATTGAGACCCTGTCCCACATTGTGAGTCACAATGTGGGACAGGGTCTCAATTTGAATACTGACGCCTGCCAGTCACAATGTGGGACAGGGTCTTTTTTCAAAAGCGTCAGTATTCAAATTGAGACCCTGTCCCACATTGTGAGTCACAATGTGGGACAGGGTCTCAATTTGAATACTGACGCCTGTCAGTCACAATTTGTGACTGACAGGCATCATTATTCAAATTGAGACCCTGTCCCACATTGTGACTGGCAGGCAGCCGCATCAGTGTTCAAATTGAGACCCTATCCCACATTATTTGTGACTCACTCAGGCATCAGTGTTCAAATGCCCTAATAGTCCCCGAATAGTTGGCTTTCTGTTGTAGCCTAAAGCTTTCTCAAATGATGTCTTCCTGCAAGACGTGTTTTTAAGCGTGTTAAAAATAACATGAGAAATAATCCCTTTAGGCTACAGTACCAAGTTGACCATACCACCCATGCATTTTAAAACAAAATGTGAGACGCCAGAGGGGTTTCATTAATAACAAAATTATAGGCAATATTAGGCCTATATGGTCCAATACAACATAAAGACATTTAAGTGAAAAGTGGCTAACCAACTAACCCACTTGTCCCACACAAGCAATACTGTCCCTCAAATGAACAGTTTGGATCTGGTCACCCTACACCACTTTGTGTGAAATTAAAGGGCGTGTTCGGAAATAGCGCACTGAGCCCACTGTGCAATTCAAACTAATGGGCGAGTGCGCTCCGGTGCGGTATTTCCGAACGCGCCCTAAAAACTATCGGTTGCCTGACAACCTACTAGCCTATACCCTATATAGCCAATCCCTGCGCATCCGTCGCTCCGGGCAATGGGATCTATCTAGAGTAAGCGTACCAGTCTTGGCATGCCGAGCCCCGTTATACTACTGTATGTATAATATCGACTGACTGAGTGTTCTTCACTCCGCCCATGAGTCAATTATTTTATTGGACTTCGTTCCTATTTGTCTTGATTGAAGAATGGTGGGCTACTAGTAGGCTACTACATCAAAGTCTAGCCGCTAATGTGCGGTGCCATAGGCTATTATTCTTATTTATTCTTACCGCTCATCCATTCAAGAGATTATTGTCACAATTGGTCCTACAGTACGACCTCCAGTAAGGCTCCGGTATAGCCTTTCTCTTGTCAATACAAATAAAAGTCTTATTCAGTAGGCTACAGGCTACAGGGCACATATGACATTAACATTATCATTGAATTTGAACACCAAACATCACAGAAAACAGACCAGCTCGGCTTTAAATTACCACAATGGAAATAAGCTCTTGAGCTTTTTGTATTTTATCCATTTAAGAGTGACACTGCAGTGTCAGGTTTATAGTCGAATTTACAAGGCAATTTACTAGCAAGACTAGCAGCAGACTAGCTGAAACAGGCATGCATGATCTTCTGAATGGTTTACCTAGAGTCCTAGACATTTATAATTCATTGTTCAGCATTGTGTTGCCCCCTTGTGGATGGTGAGAAACAGCAATAAATAAATAAATTGGCACTATTATCAAGTTCAAACCACATTAGGGAATATTTCAATAAAGTAGTGATACATCTAGAAAACGGTGCACATACGTATAAACAATAAACCATAACATAACCGCATATCTTCCAGACAAGTCGCCAAACTTGTAGATCTGCTATTTACAGAGAATGTTTGTCTATTATGCCATGGCCAGAATAGGGACTCGTCTCTATGGTCCATGTGTAATTAAGACCATTAATCCATGTAAACTAATGCACCAATTTGTTCTGTTGTCTTTTTCCCTACAGAACTATGATGCCAATGAAGAGAGGAAGTGACTTAAGCATGATCACAATATTATAAGATCATGCAACTATTTAGTCCTACAGAAAGACTAGAATGGAACATCACTGAAGTGTGTGTGTGTGTGTGTGTGTGTGTGTGTGTGTGTGTGCGCGCGCGTGCGTGCGTGTGTCAAATAAGGACAATAATAAAGTGATGATGAGTAAAATATTTTTTACAAATACAATTGTAAAACCAGTCAAGTCAGATATCCTCAGCTGACGCGCGTGAGTTAGCCTAGAATACATGATCGAGATCGCAACTCTGATTTATCACGTGCACATCCTGTATTTATTTTGTATTATTTATTATGTACTTACCGGTATGTAGCCTAGAGCACATGGTATTATCGTATGTTAAATTATGCTGTAAATCACAAGCGGTTGCCTGACAGCCAACTAACCAATCACACTCCTCCGCTCGTCCTTTCCGCCTATGGGACATTGACTATATTTTGACACCAGGCCGACCGCGACCCAGAGTGTGTGCGTTGCGTTCAGCGGCGAGCTAGCGGAGCGGACAGCAGCCAGCCAGGGTCAGGGAAGAGAGAGGGACAACCCGAGAGAGCAGCACCATGACAGCACTCAACAACACGTACGACGTGATAGTGGTCGGGGGAGGAATATCAGGTAGGTACATTTGCACAACACCTTTATATCTTCTTTTTGTATTTTATTTTAACATCCAAGTCCCGAAGGGCTATTCTCCGACCGAGATAGCGAATAATAAATAAATAAAAACTTAAATTAGCCGGGCTGCATGGTTGTCCAAACAATTAAATGCTATCACGGGGCTGAGGGGAATTAGTGTGTGCATGAGGATACTGGCTTGGCTGGGCACAAACCCAGCCAGTGCTGCTGCTAGAGTGAGCACTATCAGTCTGGTGGTCTTTATAATGTAGGTGACAATGACAACTGTTGCCCTGCATGCATCCACGACATTTGCAAATGATACGCTCTGTGTATCATTTGCGCGCTACAATGTTACCAAAACAGACAGCTAGGCTTCTGTTTGAAATGGAAGAGGTTTGTTTATGCTATGTCCAAGTGGAGACTAAATAAGACTTTTAGCCTACTTAACGAATAAGGAAGGAGGCTTTTGCCTGCCTTCCCCATCCCCAGAATCCCCACACTGTAATGTTCAGTAGTTTATCTGTGTTTGCATTGATTGCACGTCCCTTCCGTGAATACTGTATATCACGAGTAGCCTGTAACTATACTCACGAGTGTCATCAGTGCAACATCTGACTTGTCAGGTGATATAAATACAGTTATTTGTCGCACTCGCACCTGTAGGTGACTGATGTTGACCTCATTACTGAGGTCAACATGTAACAGTGTCAGTGTAACATTTGACTTGTCAGGTACACATTTATTTGTCGTCGCACCTGGCTGTAGTAGGTTAGTCAAGGTGAGATATTTTCCCTCTGTCCCTCTCAATATATAGATGTATCAGAATCAACTTTATTGTCACGTCACAGTTTTACAAGTAAAAAAAAAGTATGTAGTATGTGTATAAATTGTGTACATAATAATTTATACACAATAGTGTATTGTCACAATAGTGGGTTCATTAGTCTTTCATTTATTACTTATTGTTTACCTATCATGCATGGTCATATTTCCTTAAATCACAAATTGACTGCACAGAAAAACAGATGGACACACATTAGGTAAACATCAATGACCATTTGAATGCTACCTCCTGGTTGCTATAGGGAACGGAAAGGGTGAAAGCATGTTGGTTAAATCGCTTCCTGGTCAGAGGCAAGTATAGCATTCCAAGAAAACTGATGATGAGAGGAAAACTTGTCTGACCTCTGTATCCAATTGAAGACGGTTTATATTGTTGCTGTATTTTGCAAGACGATTGGATATCTCTGTCTACCAATCATCTGGGTGCAAGAATTCTGAACTTTAAATGGCTATCTGAGTGGATAAGATTTGGAATTTGGGTGTTAAAACTATAGTATTTGATTAATCAAACTCATATTTCCTACATAATGTTACATACTGTTTTCTGAGATAATAACTTTTTGGGCCCTGGCTGGGGACGTCAAAATGCAAGGTTCTTGCTAGCCTAGAACGGTTCTGCAATCCAAGTTCTTAACTCTGTAACTGTTTCAATCTAGTTTTAACAACAAACGAAGTCTCTAGTTGAGTGAAGTGTTTTGTGACTAACTTGTGTCTCGAGTACTGACTTATAGACTAGGCTATTTGTAAAGAATATAGTGTACATTTTTTTAAAGAACACATATTGATGATAATATGTAAATCCCTTGCCAAGTGATGGGGTAAAGAGTAAATGGACTAAATACATACTTCAGATAGGAAACACTAAAAGTAATTACCATTTATTGCAACAAATGGAAAACTTGGCGTTAAATGCTCCGTGCTCTGGGAGATATTATCTGAATTTTGTCGAAGCAGCATGCTAAGCATTAGCAAAAACCCTCATGGGGCCGTAAACTTGAAACATACAACTTTTTAACAGTAAAACCATAGAACATATTGAAATGGAAGTGTGACGTAATGACCAGCTGAGATGTGAATGAGGACTAGGAAGCTTTATACAATCAGCTGACTGACAGCTGAATACAGCTTGAGTCATTCAGACTAACGTGCCCCTTATATGAAATATTGCAGGATTCATTAATACTAAGTACATAAAATACTAAGGAGTCAGTCAAGGGCACTGAACTAATGTTGGCAAACACCTTTCCTGTGGCAGTGGTACCTAGTTAGACCAAAGACGACTGCAAAGATTACAGTGAAGTTGCAGTCTGGTGAGAAAGAAAAGTCACTGTATGCCTTTTCTTTAGCCTGACCCTTTAATATTCCAGTGTCCACATAGACAATTTGGCTACAAGTAGGATGCTTTTTATATATGAAGGGACAGGCATTCAGGTGAAAGGTGCAGAATCTAGATGTCTTTCAGGGTTAGGGTTAGGTTTAGGGTTTACTGCTGTTATGTCACCTTATGATGCCTGACAGCGGTTGAACTCCTGGAACACTGCCCCAAGACAAGACCTGCTGGCTGTCTGCCTGTCACACAGTCAGTAAATATTAGGTCAGTGCCAGCTTGAATTTCAGTCTCACCCCCTGCCTTGTCCCCACCCCTGCCACACCGTCCTGTGTCCTGCCACTGTCACTTTCTCCTTGTGTCACATTAGGACGTTGTAATTACACCATTTGACCAAACGGGTGCCCTTTACTGGGTGACAATGAGGTCCACATATTACATTTACTGTCCAATCAAATGACAGATGAAAAACAAGGATGAGGATGGTCTATCTCTCCCTTTATTTCTCTGTTACTCTGTAACTTTCTCTGTTACTCGGTATCTCTCTCTCTCTTATATATCTCTCTCTTCTGCAGAGAGATGTTGCTCTATTCTTATTTGCTAATGCAATTGTCAACTCAGCCAGTCACCAGCCAGTAGGGCTGCCATAGCCTTAAGGGCGAGCCACCACTTTCCCAGAACACTAAACACATCTGACAGCCTGTTACCAAACACCAGCAGGGAAGAAGGAGGGATGCTGAAGGAAGGAGGAGGGGGTAGAGAAAAAAAGGGAGAAGAGTGCAAAACAGGATATAACTAGAAAGGTCGCAATTTTGAAAAATTGCAGAGTGTGGTTGCCGCGGCGGCTTGCGTATATACCCCTCCCGCTGATCTCGCCGGCCTGCTACGGTTTCGAGTCACGCCTCAGGTCGCGTGTAAGTAATTGGGAGGGGATTTGACCCCCGAAATTCATGTTTTCGCGACAGACGGTTACATTTATGGCGTTTGCGGCGCCCCCTGTGGACGAAAATGGAATTGCTTTCGGAACTCGGTCGAACGAACCACCCCGGACATGCGATTCAAATTTCGGATGGATTGGACATGCCGTGCGTGATTTATGGCGTTTTTCGTGATATAGGCCCCTCCTACTGACTTCGGTCGACGGTTACGGCCGAACGACACGCACTACCGAAATTCCGAAGTCGGTTTTTTAATCGGGTGGGTCCAGAGATCACGTGTGCCGATTTCTGTGACATTTGGACAAAATCTGTAGTGGGAAAAGCGAAAAGTGTGTTTTGGACAAAATTCAAAATGGCGGAAAATCCATCATGGCGGAAAAGGGCGTGGCCTATATGGGGAGATGCGTCATGACCCAAGGAATCCAGGGTAAAAATAATTTTGATTTTACGACCTACGGTTCAAGAGTTATGAGCCAAAAGGTAAAGTGGGATGTTATAGCGCCACCATGAGGCCGACCTAAAAAAAAATATTTTTAATTAATTTTAGTGATAATTAGGAAATATCCCTGAAAGTTTTGTAACTATAGTGCTTACAGTCTCAGAGGGAAAAATACTTGAATGTGTTTTTTTGCATTTCCCCATTCATGTCAATGGGGAAATTTAATTCACTAATAAATTCATATCAAATAAAATATACAACATTTCTCTTAGCAAAGTACAAGCGGTCGATTCCCGATTTTTCCGGTCAATTTGACATATGGCTCAAGTGCGTACAGTCAAAACTGCTTGTTGTTGTAGGGCGCCAAACTTTGTCTTACTCCATTTGTCTTACTCCAGGTGTGGAATAATAAAGTGTTACAATTACAAGAGTCTGGTTGCCCCTTAGGGCAACCACACTAATGAGAAGTGGAACGGCAGTGCAGGAGTACACAGCCATGGAAACTCTTCAGAGAAGGGAAGAGATTATAAGGCTAAGAATAATAACAAACAGTAGGGGACTGGTAGGGAGGTTAGACTCCAATTAATTTGTATGAAGGTCTACACACACACACACACACACACACACACACACACACACACACACACACACACACAAACACACACAAACACACACACATTCTGTTTGTCATACATTTCCCCCTTTCCTTGGTGCAGAGATAAACTGCAAAACACATGAGTTGAATTTAAAAAGGAAGGCTTAGTTGGTTGTTTGATCCCTCTGGCCTGATGAAGATCTGAGAGGGATCGGACCGTGGTTATGTTTAAATAAAATGTGTACGGAGCATTCCACAAGAGTTGAAGTGGAAGGAGTTGGCCTCCACATTTTAAACTGAAGTGAACACTCATGCAGAAACACACTTTTACTGGTGGAAAAGTAATTCTATATGGCAAAATCCTGAGTGTTAGTTAACTAAGTTAAATGAACACCTAGAATTCTACAGTGTACAGATGTATATGCGATTGTGCAACACAGTTCACATCAATCCACCGTAACAGCAGGAGATGATTGAGGCTACTTGCTACTACTTGGCTGCACTCACTGGGTAACTGGTCTATAAACGCAGCTGGATTCCTCTTCTCCAAAGACCTTCACCCAGTTGAAATCTGTATTAAAGTTAAATGACTATGTAATTACAACATGCTCAATAGAGAATGCAGGTCGGCACGGCTGAATGCATTTTCCAACACGTTGACTTTGCCAATTCACCATTTTTGTGTTTCCGCTAGCAGAGGGAAAGTGAGACCAGATTTTTGGACCAGCACAGTGTGTAAAGCATGTTTGCAGAGGGGAGGAAACAGTAATTAGATTACAGTACATGCACCGGGTAATATAACGTCTGGAAATGGTTCATAGCCATTTACTTTGTTGTCCCATGGCAAAACTAGCTGATCTACAAGCTGAGCTTGTAGATCTATTTCCCCCGAAATCCTTGAAAATGTTCGCCTATTTTTCTGACATGCCCAAAACAGAGAGGCCAGGTTGAAAGTGGTTAACCCTGTGTTACTGCTGTGTGTTGTGTGTAGTAGATTGGTTCAGTCTAGGCCTGTGTTACTGCTGTGTGTTGTGTGTAGTAGATTGGTTCAGTCTAGGCCAGTGGTTCCCAAACTGTGGTGCGTGCACCCCTTGTGGCGCACGAGCGCCTTCTAGGGGGTGCGTGGCATGAAAAGGCTAATGGTGGTGCTATGATTTTATTTTAAATATATTAACATATTATGCCAATATATGGCAAGTATATGCAGAAGATATCCAGCATATATATATATATGCCTATTCAGGTTCATATATGTGGATATATAGGACGCACGCACGCACAGTCGTAAACACACACACACCTTTGTTTTACTTTCTTGTGGCTACATTAAAAAATATGTTTTACCTGCATAGCATGCATCCAACCTAACCCTGTAGCTTTAACCTCACAATCCCTATCTGTTACCATAAAACTGACCCGACAATGTCCTCAGTCATGAGGTCAATTTGTCTCGTTTAATATTTAAACGGGGACCGCTGCTCCATACAAACTAAAACGTGCGCGTGCAGAAGCCGCAGACACAAGCACATATTGTGTGAAATTGCTGTTCATAGATGTTCAAAAGTATTCTAACGTCAGCTATACGATAGATCTGGTTAAATGTTTTCAGTCATTGAGGTGGACAATTAATTAATGCTCCCAACATATTTTGACCTGGAAAACGCAGGTGAAGCCATTGAGTTTTGTGTACACACTCTCACCTCTCTGCCGCAAGGGGAGGTGAACTCCGCCTCGTTGGGGATGTTCTGGCAGACAGCCTAATTACCACCACCAGTCCAGGCAGCGATCCTGAAATGGAGCTTTCTCTGTCCAGCTGTTTAAACAAGAAAAACTACCAGCTTAATGCTATCATATACTCATTAGATGTGTTTGTTTGAGTTTTCTGCATGCGTGCATTATACGCGTGTCTACTCTCCATGTCTAGATGTCGATGACTGGGTTCGTGTCTTTGTGCGTGTCAACTGGAGCTGTGAGAAATGTCAGATTATATTCAGCTGTCATAATACTTACTCATACTCCTAATATTGGTTTGCTTGAAAGGCACAGGTAGCTGGTAGATGTGTGCACAACTGGCATCATAAAGGCTCCATTGCTGTCCGTGTGGGATGTGTTTTGATTTGAAACAGGTGTTAGGTGATAACCGTTGGCTCTGTTGATCTCTGCACCGTGCCAACTAGCCTGTCCATCAAAGTGCACTTTGTACAGTACAGATTTGATCATGGAGGAACAGCATGATGCCAAGCCAATGAAACAGCATATTCATTTTTTTATAAACCCATTTCCTCAAGACTCTGGAAGTTTACACCTTGAGAAAGCTGTCACTCTCCCTCTCGTCGTCTCTCTCGTTGTCTCTCCCTGTCTTTTTCTCGCACTGTATTTCAAGCCAAGTAGCCGACATGTCATTGTTATTCTCAGCATCGCTGTTCTGTTTGTTGCCTCTAAGCAGCCAATCGGTGTCTCCATCCTGACAACAGAGAGGCTGGGTAAATGTGATTGCAGTGGCCCTTGTAAACGTCTCACCCTCTGGATCAATAGACATCCTCTCAGAGCCGTGATTTCACTTGTTTGATGTTTCTGTCTTGTGTCCTGCAAGAGGAAGAACTCTTCTCATACACCAAGAATACCCTAATGCTTGTCCCTTCCCTCTCTTCTATTCACTGTCTTGTGTTTTTTCCTAAATATCTGCACTCACTGCACATGTGTCTTTGTGAGGTTAAGGTTTGGGTAAGGCTTAGGCATATTCTTTTGTCAACATGCACCATGCGACATTAGGATGCTACAGTACATGTACATGGTACCAGTCCAGAGCAACCTATAAGCTAAAGGTCAATGATCCATTTTTTAATTTGTATCATCTGATTTGAGGCCCCATGTTTTGGACGAGAGGGACTGAACTGATCACCTTCTGGTGGTGAGTTGGGTCAGATGGCCGGGGGGAAAAGCAAATATGTGATGAATGATTTGTGGGTGTTGTTTGAACGATTAGCCAAGAGTGACAGCACTCCCCACTATACTGATCGACACAACTAAAGATGCAAGTCACATCTCACCTGGCTGCTGAGTTGGAGTACCTGTTGCTATGAACTATAATCAACACTATAGGCTATAGGTAAAGAGACCAGTGAGAGACAGATTGGAATAGAAAAATGGATGATGTAAGAGATTGAAGAACAGGGAATGATGGTTGACAGTAGAGAGACAGGTAGTAGATGGCTTGAATCACAACACTTAGTCAGTGTTACAAAATAATCTCTTATGTCTACACTTAATAATAAGAGCTATTGGCAGAGAGCACTCCCATATCATTGTATTATTGCCAAAACCAACTTACAGTTGATTTGGAATTTGCCTAGGTGTGTTCAGAGATTGCAAAAAGAACCAGGAGAATACAGAAGTACACTTGATGTTTTAGAACATTGAACATTTAAAAACAATTTCTCCTCACTGCATTTCATCTTTTCTTGATAGACTATTTTCGGATGTAAACTGCTTTATTTATTCGTTAGACAATTGCCATAACCTTTTTGAGAATATTGAAAATAGATGGGAAAAACAACAATAATTCATGTTTGTGGCGTGAGATGAACTGGTTATGCCAAGTTACTTTAGGCACTGCAGGCTCTAGTAGAGATTATCTGCCTTTTCACACTGAAAGAATGGAAAACTGAACACAAAAAGCACATACTGTACTCTCCTCAGTCCTGATTCACACAAACATACATGTACATCAGTTGTTCCCAGACTCCCTGCCAAGTGGCTGCATCTTAGCAATTACTGTTGTCAGGGAAACAACATCACTGTTGTGATTGTCCTCCCTGTCTTGTATTTTCTAGTAATGAACACAACACACAAAAGGGCACAGGATGTTAGGATTGTGTGTGTGTGTGTGTGTGTGTGTGTGTGTGTGTGTGTGCGTGCATGTGCGCACGTGCAAAATGTGAATACAGATGCAGACACTACCCGTGATCTGTATCCTGAAGTGCACTTGTTGTAGAGTTTCTTTCAAGCTTGCGCATCCACTATTGCTTATGTTCAAGAAATTCCTTGTAAAATGTGAATGCAAGTAAAGAATAAGATGTTAAGTGTGTGTGTGTGTGTGTGTGTGTGTGTGTGTGTGTGTGTGTGTGTGTGTGTGTGTGTGTGTGTGTGTGTGTGCAAAATGTGAATACACATGCAGACAACAGGGCTATCAGTATTATTTTCCTTAATTCCAAATAGCACAGAGAGACGACACAATTAGGTCAACCGTAGCCCCCAAGGAGGAGAGAAGCAGCAATGGGGAGCGTGGGGGGGTGTGCATTTGAGGGGTATCAGGAGAGACGTAAAGGAGAGAGAGAGGAGAACAGATGGGATGGTGAGAACAGGTGATTTCAAGGAATTTGGATGGATGGTTGTTGTTAATGGGCTATGTCATGGAAAAGGAGGGAGGAGGGAGGAAGAGAGGAGGATGAGACATCCACATTTTGTACAGAATAGCTCTTTTGGCCATGCACAGTTGCAACAGGAGAATGGCTGACCTTTTCCTCATACTGTAGTAATGCCTTCAGGGGGCGTTGAAGTGGCCTCAGAGTATATTACTTTGGGCAGGAGGCCAAACAGAGAGGCCACGGACGGGCCCACAGCCTCCCACGGCCTGCATGGTCTCCTTTCTTTGCTGTGAATGGTAAAGAAGTAGTTACTGGCAATGTTTCTGTCACTGAGTGTATGATCTGTTTTTCAGCGGAATGTTTTTCTTACAGCGATTATTCTAACTCTATCATTAAATATGACAGAACTGTAGTTACACACCACAGTAGTCGGATGTAGTCCAATAGTTTCACCTTGTCTCTCTGAACTTTAGCACCGCAATATACTTTGTTTATGAGCCTATCTAAAAAAAAATGGATAATAATAATTAACACTTGCGTGCCACAGCCAAACTGTCTCTGTGATTTATCTTTCTTTGAGTCAGCTGAATTAGCAACTCCCTCTGGCAGTTCACCTCAGCTCAACTTTGTAGCTGGAATGGTATCTGCCTACAGATATTTCCCAGTGTTTACACTGACCTCATATTTCCCCATATGTGATAGCCTAAGTTCTAAACTCTCCCAATCCACTAGCGCTGCGGCTGACCCATGCGCAACACACACGCATAAACATTAAATTAAAAAGCGTTGCTGTTTGTTGAAGAGACACATTTTCGCTGAATTAATAGAGCTTTCAGAATGATAAAGTAGCCTATCTATAGCCTATGTATATGAAAGTGAAAGGCCCACAACAAGCCACTGGCTTTTTGTGTGGTAATAAAAGTAGGCTATAATATATGGGCGTAAGTACATTCCGGTTCTCGAGACAAATCCACTCCACCACTCTGTCCTCGCATCGAATCCTCTCCTCCTCGCTGGGGGCGGAGCTAAGGAGCGAGTGGAGGACGCGAGGGGAGTGAGCGAGTGTGAAAGTTGCGGTATTGTAATTTGGCTTAAGGAACTAACACTTGGGGCAAGAGGGTAAGCACCTTATATTTTGCATTTGTACTAGAGCAGGAGTAACCAACCTGGGGTTCGCGATCTACCGGTAGCTCGCGGGAAGCTTTCACGTCGATCGCGAAGTGACGGGCAGCCAGCCATCACTGCCAATACACAGCAGAATGTCGTACGCAAAAAAGAGCAGATCTACAAGCTAACAACGTGTAGAGGCTCGATGCATTTTAGCTTGAAGATCTGTTCCCCTTGCTTCCACCGCACCGCCCTCGGCCCTCCCCCTTTTAGCACTATGTGCTCATGTGCTGTGTCCTGTGTGTCTGTTGTTCCCTCGCAGTCGCAGGCAGCACACAGCGTCAGAGTGAACGCAGTATGATAGCGTCCCCGACACGTTGAATACTAAACTTATTTGTAAAGTTCGAACGCCAACTTTTAACCAAACGTGGGAGAAACACTGTGCACGGCTGCACTTGACTACTTCAGACAGAACATCTGACACATAGCTACAGTAGACTATTAATTTACTAAGCTGGTAACTTACTCTGCTGCCTACCGTTGCTCGTTAAGCAGGTCACACAATGGATATGGACCACTGATATTTATCCAGCCAGGTCGGTGATTACTTATCATTCATGCTGTGCAACCGTGTGCAACACATGCTTTTGTAAGCGACGCTAAGGATTGTTTTGATCGATAATAATCCGTGCGTGCGCGAGTGCGCACTCTTTATTTGTGCGTGCAGCCGTGCAGTGTTTCTCCCACGTTTGGTTAAAAGTTGGCGTTCGAACTTTACAAATAAGTTTAGTATTCAACGTGTCTGGGACGCTATCATGAAGAACTCGTATGACTGACTCGCATCTTAATGACACCCTCAGACTGGCAATCACTAAATATGAACCAGATTTAAAAACGCTTGCAGATAAAGTGCAGTCACTGAGTCACAGCAGTCTCATTAAAGGTGGGCTGACCCTGAGAGTATGTCACCATATCTGTGCAAATATATATGGTCATGTTATGCCTATGTCATTTGAACATCTGCCAATGTGAATATTCATTGAAATGAGAAACAAAATATTGTGCTGTAAAAGCAATTCATGTCCTTTGCATTTTGTTTTATTTAAAAAAACTCAACAAAGAAGTTTATTTGTATTTTTGTCCTATTATTTTTTATTTCTAATACATTTGTCTTAATATTATTTGACATTGATAATATAACTTACTATAAGTATTTATTCTAATTTAAGCTTTAGTCTTTGTGTGGATGTGTGTATGTACATGCATTGAGCCTGTCAGAAATAGCAAAAAAACAAGTGTTTTTTCTAACATGTTTTAGTGGTAGATCTTGGCTTACAATTGGGAATAAAATGGGCTCTTGGGCTTGAAAAGGTTGGTTACCACTGTACTAGAGTTACTAGTCTAATTCTGAAATGGTGTCTCTGCAGTGTACACAGGGGGAAGGTGACTGAAACTATCTTGTGATATGGAGATGGAGGGCAGACAACAAAGGAAGGCTTCTGCATCCTTTGAACTGGCAATTGCTTCCAATTACACCCTTTTTGAATTATGTTAGATTATTATGTTTGATTACCTCTATCAGCCTCTCTGATCAAAGCCACATCTCAGTGTGCACTGCAGTCACTATTTGTTTGTTTGCTCCAATCCCAGGTGAGTGCTGCCGGGCATAAACAGTGAGATGGAGACAGTTGAAAGCGTGCTTTTGTTGTCGGACGACGCAGAGTCTGACCTTTTGAGTAGAGCACAACTAATGGTATCAATTTAGCGAGGGGGAAGATGTGCCGGCGCCCTCATGACCAGGACCTAATGCTTTCCACAGACCCTGGGTGGGGTGGGGGTGTTTGTACACGAGGGGGGAAGGCTGAAGTTGGGTAATACATGCCGATGTGAGGTTAAACTAATATCAGACTTCATCTGCAAGGAGAGAAAATGGGTGGTGGTTGGGGGGGACTGGCGTATAGAATGCCAAAAGCACGAGAACATTTGTACAGATGTGAGCTCCTGTTGAGAGAGTATAGCTCCAAGTGTGGAGGAGAATACTGGGCCTTTATTTTCTTTTGGCTTCTCCCTGTTTCTCTCTCTCTCTCTCTCTCTCTCTCTCTCTCTCCCTCACGATTTTACTTTCATATGGCGTCTTTACGGCAAGTGACCCCTTTGTTCTGTTTGTGTTTCAAATTGTTCCGTGGTTGGTCTTTGCGACGAATGCTGTCTGAAGCTCATTTATTATAAACAACATGTATGTAAACAGCCTTCCCTCTCTTTCTCATTTTGGCTCACAGTGAAAGAGGCTCTCGAATGACTGCTGGACTGACAAAAAACAGAACCACTTCTTTTTTTTTGGCAAACAATATCATGCTTTACCAAAAATAGGTTGCCAAATGCATTAAATACCTTGTTGGCAAATCTGTTACGCATTATTCTAGGCCACAAGCACATGAGCACCAGTGTATTCAGAAGTCTTAGTTCCAAAGAGCAAATTAAAGACTGGATCCAAGAACAGTCCACACCCAATTCTTTAATTTACTACTTTAGTTTTAGACAGTCAATGTAGACATCTGGAATTACTTAGAGATTCAGTTTTGGTATCTTTTTTTTTCTTTTTTTAACTTGTTTATTGCCATTATAAAATCATTTACAGGCAATTTCATTCCATATTACAGAACATGTTCCTTTTCTCTCACTTCATTTTTTTAAGTGTACAAGTAAAATAAATGACAAGAAAAAGAAAGAAAACTAAAAAATATATAGTATAGTATTGTTTAGTAGTAGTATAGTATTTTTTGCCTTGGGGATAATTTACACCTTTACTTTTCACTGTGATATGGGAGGTTTTTAATATAGGGTATCGATATTTTTAGTTTTTAATTCAGTGTATCTGGGCAGCGTCATTTGTAGATTCTGCTTCCAGATATTCTGCCACTATAACTCCCAATCTCCTTTTGAAGTAAGGAAGCTTCATTTGAAGCTGGGCTGTCATGTATTCCATCTTAGATATTTGTTTAACTTTTTGTCGCCACTGATCCATAGATCCATAGTAGATTAGATAAAATTAGATTTTATCTAATTCTGTTTTTCTCTTTTTCCAATACGTCTGAATTTTTGGGCAGTCCCAAAATATATGGGTATATGGTCACCAGTCATGTCGCAGTTTCTCCAACATTTATCCATGGAGTTGGGTTTGTATGCACTGGCTGTCAAAGGAGTCCTAAAGAACCTCCTTTTCGCTTTCCAGTCAAATTCCATATTTGGCTCTGTAGTCCTCCATGACAGCCAGAACATATATCTTCCCATATATCATCTTCTATTATAATGTTCTGCTCCATTTCCCATTGTCCCTTAATATGAAGAGTATTATCAGCCATATCTAACCTTAATATTTTTTTTATATATAAGTGATACTTTGTTTTTTTGTTGGTGTTGGGCGTTCAGAGATTTCAATGAAATGTTGCTCCATATTTTTCGGTAATCTTTTAATTGCGTCCCAGTCTTTATTTCTTATAATATAGTTTTTTAAATTTGTAAATATCTATTGTGGAGTCTGTCAGGTCTCACCTCAGGGGGAGGGGCGAGTTACCATGACAACCAGGCACGCCCACGGCCGTGTCATAGAATCAGTGTACTATCCCAGAGCAATTCTAAATCAGCTGCGCCTCATTCCGGCCGCGCCCTTTATAAACAACCTGCGCACCTAGCAGTATCAGATCCCTGCTACACACAGACGCTCGCGCAGCATATGCCGTCCACTCGGCGTTGGATGGTAAGTCCACACTCCTCTCACTTATGGACTCTCACGTATGGACTATGTTTATTGTTTGATCGTTTGTATCACCACTCAATTGCTCTCTTATTCTCACATCACCAGGCTTGTAGGAGTGGGGCTGGAAGCACACGCAGGAGCGTGTGCCCCCCATAGACAAGTATACACGGAGAGCCGCATGCATACTGGAGACCCACCTGGCTCGTATCGGGGACGAGTGCGGAAGACGGGACCCCCGTATGGAAACGGCAGCTCAACAGCTCCATAAGGTCGCAGTAAGACAAACCGTTCACTATCTATCACCCGTGTTATTAAGAAGAGGCACTCATAGTGGCAAATGAGCAGCTAAGGATAATAACGAAGATTGTGAATGAAGGAAGTCACCCTGTCGATGCTAAATGAAGACTGTGAATGAAGAGTGTCACCGTGGTGTTGTACACTGAAGATTGTTGAATGAAGATAACCCCGTAGAGACTAATGGAAGCTAGCAGGCTCTAGATAAAGTGTCACGTCCACCCTGTGAAAGAAGACAGGCCCGTGTTATGTTTATTTCACCCTTTGAAGAGACTTTAAGTTGGCTTGCGCCGCCAGGCCCGGTGAAAGAAGACCGTTAGAAACTAGAGCGCTTACTTTGTGTTAACCCCCTGACTGCCGTTGTCGTACCGACACGGCCACCCAGTAGATAGAGAGAAATAAGAATATAAATGCTTGTGTACCTTCCTGTTGGCCGAGCCTAAGGGGCCCTCCGTACCATACTCGCCCGGTACCATACCAAGTACTTTTACTCTAATTACTCACCACCCCGTATCCGAGTACTTCTACTCTAAAGTACTCTTCTGTGCCTTGTGGGTAGAGAAAGATACGCACCCCCCTTACCTACCTCCGGGGAAGCCTCCTGGCCTCCTCTGGGACCTGGAAAAGAAGAAGAGAAAGAGTTATACAAAGGTCCAGTTGGTAGACTGCCTAGACCGGGTGTCTCAGGCCCCAACTTTGTACTTACCTTGTGCTCTGACCGTATGCTAACATCCCCTCTCATCCTCTGCAGTGACGACTCCCGCCTCGGAACCGGGACCTCATGAAAAGAATATTACTGTCTGAGTTCTGTTTGTGAAAACTGACGTTGTTTGAACCTGTTGGAGAAATAAAGCAAGGGGCGCCATCGTGTGTCTAACCCCTGAAACTGCACTCTGAGTTGTATTTCCCACCCGACCTCCCACACTATATAAATCTGTTGGTGGCAGAGCATACAGTACCTCTCTTGGAGTTGTTAGAAAGATTTGGTTGATTGTAATCAAACCTCTTTTGTATGCTCCGTCCCATATAGAAGTTATAAATTCTATGTTGCCTACTATTGTCATGGCTCTTGATATGGGCCGTGGCTATCTTTAGCTGTTTTTGTACTGAAACCCACATTTTTAATGCATGTTTAACCCAGTAACAGAACCACTTTTACGATGCTAATCTCTCTCTCTGTGTGTGTGTGTGTGTGTGTGTGTGTGTGTGTGTGTGTGTGTGTGTGTGTGTGTGTGTGTGCGCGCGCGCGCGCACGCACAGAGTGGTGTGGGTTGGTGTAATGTCTTATTGAATTAAAGTTAAGACAGATTGCCTGAAGTCAGTGTGTGGAAAATGTGTCAGGCCGTCAGTCAGTCAGTCAGTCAGACAGTCAGTCGGTCAGTGAAGATGTGAAAGCCCTGCTCTAGGCATTGCTCTCTCTCTCTCTCCTCCTCACATGATAAGCATGTCAGCTGCTCTGCCTGTGTGCCTCTCGTGCCTACTGCAGCCCTGCAGTAGCCCTGCACCCATTCTGACCTGAGATCAGATTCTGAAAATGTCTGTTTGAAAATGACAGTTTTCTGAAAAAGCTATGTTTCTATGTCAGTCGTTCTTTGATTTTTCAAAAATAGCAGACCTACAAGCTCGTAGCGCGCCACTCGGTGGCGCGCTATGAGCTTGTAGATCTGCTATTTTTCAATAGCTAAAGCATAACATAGTGCTAACACCAAAAGGGGTTCCCGCCCCAAAATGGGTTAAGACTAAGATTCACTAGATACTAGGGTGTAACGATATAGTAACTAATAGATATAGTAAAAATCAGCAACGTTGACTATGTATATCGTATCGTTTTGCAATGCAAATAATCGGTGTCAAATCGTTTTGCTATTGAAATAATCGATTGTATCAATGCTATACACTTTTGTGCGTGGTATGTATCGTTTCACCCCTACCAGATACCCATCTAACCTGTCAAAATCCTTCCCAAATGTCAACAAAGTCCACGGTCACAACACTAGAGGGAGTTCCCTCTATCTTCCCCAATCTTGTTAGCCATTGGTTTAGTATTACTTTGGCCATGTTACTCTCCTATTATTCCATCACAAACCCAGCACCACCAGGTTAACACAAAGGGCTTTTAGCCTAAAAAATAAGCACACAATGAAACAAAACGTCGCCATCTTTTGTCTTTTAATTCCCTCATTCCTTAGCTCAGCCCGGGAGTCCTGAAGAAAAATCAAGGCCAGGTCACGGAGATAAAGATGAAGGGAAATAAAGAAAAAAAGAGAGAACATAAAATACAGTATGTGACAAATATAATGTTGTAACCGGCACGCATCTGCTTCCCTGTCTGCAGGTTTGAGTGCAGCGAAGCTGTTGAAGGCCCAGGGGTTGAATCCTGTAGTTCTGGAGGCTAGGGATCGGGTTGGTGGACGGACCTTCACTGTACAGGTAACAGCCAGCACCTGCTATTATATTCACGAAGCAATTGCTGTCTTCCTTATGTCCAGAAATCCACATTAGGGGTTTTCAACTGATTGTGAACGAGGCGAGGGACCACCACCCTGACTTAGAATCAACCCGGGGACCACTGTTGTGTTGGCTGGGTGGGGATATGGGCTAATTAAGCAATATTACACGAGAGGGTGTGGGTTAACGTGATTATTGCCACGACAGGGATGAGGTCAGGAACGAGACGAAGTCGAGTTCCGCAAGCATCACTGAAGTGGCAATAATCACGTTAAACCACACCCTCAAGTGTAATATTTTTAATGACAGATGATGTCACTACGACCCCAAATCTCCCAAGAAACTAGCTAGCCTTGCCACCGAGTTTGCTAGCGCTCTGGGAAAACAGAGCATCTTTGTTTTGATTAGGTGGTGAATGGTGCTGGTTTAACCCACGGCTAGAAGCCGTTTCAACCAATCAGATTGCTTCCTCGAAACGACCTGTTGTAGAATGGGATATAGTGCATTTGTAACACTTGGCATGCATCCCATGTGTATACATACATCCCACTGTTTCTCAACCAATGGTCCATTGACTACTAATAATTTCCTAATAATAATGATAATTCGATGCACTTCCCCCTCTTGAGATTCAAACTAAACTTTTTCTGTGGAATTTCTTGACCTCCAACTTGTCAGTAAACGACTACATGGATGGTCATCATAGGTCATTCAGTTCCCTGGTTTAAAAATCAACAAATCCTGCATTACTAAATGAATGGTCAGGGACCACATGCAATACTTCCACGGACCACCAGTGGTCCGTGGACCACCTGTTGAAAACCCCTGTTCTACACTATTATTTTCTTTATAGCTTTCTACAATACACATTTTGATGTTTTGTTTTCTCTCCTGGCTACGTTTTTAATGCAGAATGAACAGACAAAGTGGGTCGATCTGGGCGGGGCCTATATCGGGCCCACACAGAACCGCATCCTGCGATTGGCCAAAGAGTATGGCGTCCAGACCTACAAGGTCAATGAGCAGGAGCGCCTTGTGCACTACGTTAATGTGAGTACGTCGTTTTGGACGATATGCAACACCTTGACCATCTCCTTTTGTCGGTTGCACATGACCATGAACTGACCGCGTGCAGCCCCACCTTGTGATTTTGAAAGTGATTTAGCCTTTCCCAGAGCCAGTACCACTGAATAATGACTCATTATGTCAGACCTTGACAAATCCCTGAGCCTTGGGAGTTGCGTTCTGGACCTCTGGTCACTATTGACTATCTTCTGCAGATAATTAACACACGGCTTTCTGAACTGACTGCTTGTCATCATGATGACCACGTTAGGGTCTGTTGTGCTCACCTGCGTGCTAGGAAGCCTCTCAAGCCAGGAGACAGACAGAGAGAGAGATTTACGTAGGGACTTTTATGCCTTTATTGATAGTACAGTAGTTTGACAGGAAACAGGAAGAGAGAGATGGGGAATGACGCGCAGCAATAAAGGCCATCGGGATTGGGACTCGAACCTGCGACGCGCTATCAGACTGAGGCTACATTGAGCCTATATAGGTGCGCAGACCACTACGCTAGCTGTCTGGGCTGAACAACACTATTTTAATTATTTCTCTGCCGGCTAGCTGTTAGCATTTACGGAGTTACCAGTGCCACCGTACGCATTATTTTATTTAACCTTTATTTAACCAGTAAAGTCACATTGAGACTGCGTCTCTTTTACAAGTGGGAACTGGCCAAGAGGCAGAAATAAAAATTACACTACAATACAACATCATCAAAGTTACATTTTGAACCAGCAAATACAACATCCGTAATACACCTTAAAATACCTATACATAAATACAACAAGTCACCTGACCTACTTTTTTCTTTTTAGTAGCAGGGCAAAATACACAATACAGTATACACAAATATACACAAACTCAACGAAATTAGCCGATATAATAGATATATAGGCATGAAAATAAGCTAGAACATATCCCGACATGTGCAAGTGTTGGATTGTACATCAAAGATGATTCTCTTGAAAGTTCTCAAAGGAACTTTCAAAGCCAGTTTTATTCTGGACTGTAGGTCATTCCATGACCAAGGGCCAAAGAAGGCCAGACATTTTTTGCCCCCCTCAGATTTAAATGCTGGCACTACACACCGCAGCCAAGCATTTGACCTGAGATTTAGGCCGTTTTGGACCAGGTCGAATTTAGATATAATATAAGAAGGCAAGTCACCCAGAATGGCTTTATAAATAAAAATGTGCCAATGTTGAAGCCTGCGAGCTGCCAATGAAAACCAACCGACTGCAGCATATAGCGTGCAGTGATTAACTGTAAGAGAAGGAGTTTGCCCGCGTCCACCCCACACACACACTCAACACACTTTAGGGTGCGTTCAGAAATGTGCACCGGGAATGTGGTCAGTTTGTTGAGTGTGGTGGGCGGTGACACAGAGTCACAGAGTGCGTTCAGTGTGCCTTATTTACGAACGACCACAGCTGTGACGCATTCACACGAATCACACCGGACGACCCCAGCTTCAGGGTAGGGTCGCTCAGTGCGGGCACTCGGCACACCCGGTGCGCAGCGCACTGGATTTTCGAACGACAACGCACCGAGTGCACTGAATAAACGAACGACAAGAGAGCACACCAGTGCGTTCAGGTCGCATTTCCGAACGCACCCTATGTATCATTGGCACAAGCACATACTGTCTACCTCTCACCAGAAACGTTTACATGTCGGGAGCGACGCGCTACAAAGGCACAAATTACATCCGAATTTTGTATGGCAGAAGATCCACCATGGACAGCTCTGCTGGATTCCGATCAGATTTTACGTCCCATAGCTGGTGGTGACGGGGACGTTGCCATAGCAACCGGACCAATGTTAAAAGATGCTGTGGGGGCTCAACCATTATATAGCCCGGACCACTCCAAAGGGTCTGGTTGGGACAAAATGTTTTTTTTTAAGGTAGACCGCACCAATGCAACTCAATGAGTTGAATTGGTGTGGTTTACCTTAAAAACTGTTTTGTCCCAAAAGTATGCTTCTTCACCAGTCGTATAGCCCTCCCCACCCTTCCCCCTTTTCCACAGCATTAGCACCGGCGGCCACAGGGCGCTAGCAACTGGAGATGTCAATCTATGCCTGGGGGACATAGCTTGTCTAATGTCGTTTCTCCCTCCTGAGTGGTTGAGAGGAGAGGGGAAAGGGAAGAGAGTTGCAGGAGGGCAACAAGAAGATCTTTCTTTATGGCTCCTTTTTCTTCCTCCATATCTTATTAGGGTGGGCGAACCGCTGTCCTTTACACAGGCACCTGATTCAATTTCCCTACTGTTGCTGCCGTGTGCCCTAGCCAACCGACTCCATTCTCACTGTAAATCACTGGACTGTTTAGTGGCGCCAGCTGCTTCCTGTGTCTGTACTGTATGTGTGCACGTTCATGTTCGTGTGTGTGTACGTGTACATGAGTGAGGGGGAAAAAGTACTTATTTTATTATGCTTCATGTTCATGCTTCCTAACTGTATTTCACAGACCTTGCACACGTGTGTTGTGTAGCCATAGACTATGAACTATAACACACATCAGATGTGGATTTTGTGCTTCTGTGCGGTATTAATATTGCACATGTAGTCATATTCCTATGACCCATACATGTACAACACCCAGTATAGCACGCCCTCTCATATGATATTGTTTCAATATTCTGTATTTTTCTGTGCTTTGCCTTTAACAAATCTTGGGATCATGGACATGAAGCCAGTCAGGCTAGCCTCAACTTTATATGGAGAGCTTTAAGCGCTGCAGTCAGCGCTCTGTGGTCAGTGCTCTGTGCTCTTAACAGCAGTGTGCTACTGACTTGACCTACTTCCACCAGAAAGTAGTATAGGGAAGTTGATGCTGTGCCACAAACTCTTAAACCAACAAAAATATTATGTTTTGGCAATGGCCAATCAAATCCCATTTGTATGGGAACTTCTGTGAGTGCAATTCCACTAATTACTATCATGTTTCGTTGGTTATTTTTAACTGGAGTTACGCTATTTTTAATGACACGTGCACGCGTGCGGATGCACACAGACACACTCTGACCAGCATTGTGAAATGTTTATTTTTAGTCTGATTCATCTTAGTTAGGTTTACGTGTGCATACGTCGTTTTAGTTAGAAATTCGCTGTTATATTGTTTAGTTTAAGTTTTCCAAGCAATGTTAGTGGAAATACAAAAATGAAGATGCATGGTTATGCAATTCTAGTTAGTTTTGCATTGTGAAGGGACCAGTGTATACCCCTGGTTACTACCCCCCTGAACTCCCAGCAAAGACACATACACACTAATACAGTATACATACTTAACATGCTTCCCTTGTAGGCTGGTTTCCATGGCAGCGTGCCTCATCAAAAGCTGCTAACCTTCATCAGTGTCTTGACTGTCTGTGTGTACTGTATATAATATTATTGTGTGTATTTTTGTGTGCATCTACCTACTGTATGTTTGTGTGATTATCTCCACCAGGCTGGAAGGCCGGGGAGGTGTACATTATGATTTTTTTTGCCCCTGTCTGTGTGTGTCTGACCCACGACTTAGTACATAACTCTGCCAAGGCAAACCCAGCCTGGCAGAGATATGTGCTCCACAGAGCTCCCCTTTATGTACGTGCATTTGTATAATGTGTAAATGTTTGTGTGCACGACGTGTATGTTTACATGTCTATGTGTGTTTGTGTGTGTAGCATGAGGCAGTATATAATTACTCACACTGTACTCAATGCCTATAATGTAGGTCAAAACGGATCACTAAAGCACTTGAGTTCTATTTTAAGCCTTCTCTGTCATTCAGTTGGTTTGAACAGAATCAGGTCTGATGATGACTTTTTACAGGCCTACATTTAGCATCCTTTGTGTCGAAACTAGGAGTGAGACAGTTGCTATAGTTTAGCAAAATCACATTAAAAACACATTACATATACTTACAGAGAGACTGCATACTACCCAGCCAATTACATAATCAAAATGTACTGTATTAGTTTTAGATTTAGAAGAGACTAAACACTCTAGTCAAACGACTGCATTCATGCATTCATTTCTCCACCATTTCTTAAAGCAGCCTTTCATGTCTTTTTCTACAGTACGTTGTGGCAAACTAACCTGTAAACGCAATTCACAACACTGATTTGTGTTTCCTTAATAAGCCCAGGTTTTACAGTGATATTGGAGTATAACTAGAGTTTTAAGTAGCTTTGGATTAGCCAAAACCTTACTCGAATGAATAAAATCAAAGATAGGCCTTAGTCTGTGAATTAACTTTCAAACAACAGCACTAATCCCCACATGTGGCACAAATAAATTCTTTCAGTGAACTAGAACTGTAGAGCCTGAAGTGTGCACTTAGATAGCTTGACCCCTTGCCTTTCATGCTACTCCACTGGACAGTGGACACTATAGTGTAATTAGCGTTAGCATACTGTACAAGCAAGCCACATGGATAATCAGCTTTTCTATAGCAGATTGTAATCCAAAAGGCCAGCCCTGGTTTCCCTTATCAGCAAACCACTGTCCTAACAGGCAGCTACAGCCCTCTCAGCAGTGAATTTATTTATGCGCTATCAGGAATGGAGAAAGTCATTGATTAATAAGGGATGTGTTTATCAGAGATTGAGAAAGATTGTGGTTATGCATGGTTGAATTGGCAACCGTAAAGATGTAGTTAAACATGTCGACACTCCACAGGGTTATTGAAAGTGTTTTTGCTTGTACACTGTGTGGTCCAAGTATTAGCAATGAACCCTTTTCACAGCAGACATCTTATTGAGTAAATGCCATTTATCTGTTGACCTTCTGTACGTCAAAAAATATGATTTGCCCTGTGGGACACGATGGTCCGACCAAACTTTTTGGTTGATTTTTACCATTTTTCTCCTATGCCTCGTCCCTGTCACTATCAATACCGTTTTTAATCATTTTGAGATTGTGAATCCAGAATAGAATTGGGATGCTGGGGTCACCGTCATTGCCTTGCTGTCGTCACCTGGCTTAATGTTGTTGTTGTTCGTCTGCTCCTCTTCTAGTTCTTCCTCGGGGGTTCGATCATATATAAATACTATTAACTACATACCGGTAGATAGTTGGTGGAGCGGCTAGCTAGTCTTCTTCACAGCGGCAATCTAGTGGACGCATAGGTGTATTGCACATAATAGTTCACAAGACCGACACAAGGCAACAACAGCAACGTAGGGCACTATGTAAAGACACGCCATTGTGTCCTGGCCTTAACAGTGTTATTACACCAATATAATGTGCTATATTGTGTACCTTATCGTTGTTCATTTCAATTCAATTCAATTCAATTTTATTATAGTGTCAAATCACAACAAGTTGTCTCAAGACACTTTACAACCAACAAAGATCCACCCAGAGCAAGCAACATTGCGACAATGGTAACGAAAAACTCCCCTTTAGGAAGAAACGTCAGGCAGAACCCGACTCTAGGGTGGGCGGCCATCTGCCTCGACCGTGTCGGGGGGGGGGGTAGAGGGAGAGAGAGAGAGATAGACAGAGAGAAAAGACAGAGAATAGGCAGGTGGGTCTGGTCCACATCTGGTCCAGGTCGAGCTCTGTGAGGCCGGGTCCAGGTCACACTTCTGGTGGGCTCCATGAAGAGGCCTGATCCACGGTCACACTCGGCAGTCAGTTGGGGGTTAATATTAGAGGTCCACAGAACTGCGACGGGGAGGACGAAAAGAGACTCCGGGGAGAGATTCCCCGGATGCTGGATTAGTGGCAGGCCTTACTGGAGCCTATATAGTGTATATTACAAGTACTGCTGGGAGACAAACCCACACAACAATGTACGACCATGGTATCCAGCTAGACCCGGAGACAAGTCTGGCCATAGGCTTTGTCGTAGAGAAAGGTTTTCAACCTTGTCTTGAATGTGCAGAGCGTGTCAGCCCCACGGACCGAAGCCGGGAGAAGGTTCCACAGCTGCGGTGCCTGGGACCTAAACGCCCTGCCTCCTATTGTAACTTTTGATATTTTTGGAACAGTAAGCATGTTTGCATATTGCAAACGCACTGCTGTTCTATTTGGTTTGTAGGGATCAATGAGATCCTTGAGATATTGTGGTGCCTGACCATTGAGGGCTTTGTAAGTGAGAAGAAGAACTTTGAACTCTATTCTGTATTTGACCGGGAGCCAGTGTAGGGAGGCCAGTGAAGGAGTGATATGGTCTCTTCTTCTGGTACCTGTCAACACACGCGCCGCAGCATTTTGAACTAACTGTAGGCTTTTCAGAGACTTGCCTGGGCAGCCTGATAATAGCGAATTGCAGTAGTCCAGCCTTGAGGTGACGAAGGCGTGGACAAGTTTTTCTGCGTCATTTTTGGACAGGATGTGCCTGACCTTTGCAATATTTCGCAGGTGAAAGAAAGCATTCTTTGAGATTTGTTTGATATGAGATTTGAAAGACAAGTCTTGATCAAAGGTAACCCCCAGATTCCTCACAGTGGCCTTGGAGGCCAAAGTAATGCCATCTAGAGAAAAGTTCCCATCGACCAACTTGTCTCTCAGGGGCTTAGGGCCGATCACGATAACTTCCGTTTTGTTAGAGTTGAGGAGTAGGTAATTACCTGCCATCCAACTCTTTATGTCTTTAAGACATGCTTGAAGTTTGACTAGTTGGTCCGTTTCGTTCGGTTTCATCGATAGATATAGTTGAGTGTCGTCTGCGTAACAATGAAAATCTATGGAGTGTTCCCTGATGATGTTGCCCAGAGGGAGCATATATAGAGAGAAGAGTATTGGTCCAAGCACAGAGCCTTGTGGGACTCCGTATTTGACCTTTTCACGTGTAGAGGAGCCATTATTGACCTCTACAAACTGAAAACGATCAGACAGATAGGACTCGAACCATTTCAGTGCGGCACCCCTGATGCCAACCAGATGTTCCAGTCTCTGTAGCAGAATGTGGTGGTCAATAGTGTCGAATGCAGCACTAAGGTCCAGCAACACCAGTACGGAGAGGAGGTTATTATCTGCTGCAGTCAGGAGGTCATTTGTAACTCTCAGCAGGGCCGTCTCAGTGCTATGGTTAGCTCTGAAGCCCGACTGAAAGCCTTCTAATATATTGTTGTTTTGTAGAAAGTCACACAACTGTTTGGCGACCGCTTTCTCGAGAATTTTGGAGAGAAACGGAAGGTTCGATATAGGTCTATAGCTAGCTAGAATGCCTGCATCAAGAGTAGGCTTTTTGAGTAGAGGTTTGATTACCGCTACCTTGAAAGATTGTGGCACGTAGCCTGTCACCAAAGACATATTGATCATATTGAGTAGGCATGTACCAACCGGAGGCAGGACCTCTTTGAGTAATCTAGTCGGAACTGGATCCAGGGTACATGTCGTTGATTTTGAAGAAGATATCATTGAAGTGAACTCAGAGAGCTCGATTGGAGAGAGACTATCCATATATATATTTGGGTCTGCGGCCACCTCTGAGACCACCATATTTGGTGGCAGTCCAGTGGGAGCCGAGAGTAGTTGTAGATCAATTTGATCTCTGATAGTTTCTATTTTGCCATTGAAGAACCTCATGAAATCGCTACTATTGAGAGTCGTAGGAATCCGTGGGTCCGTGGAATCACGGCTTTTTGTCAGTTTTGCCAAAGTATCAAAAAGAAACTTTGGGTTACTTTTGTTTCCCTCTATTAGGGATGAATAATAAGTGGCTCTGGCCGTGTCGAGAGCCTTTTTGTATATTTTGAGGCTATTCTGCCAGTCTATACATGATTCTTTCTGTTTGGTTGAACGCCATTTCTTTTCGAGTTTGCGAGACGTTCGCTTGAGGTTTCTAGTTTCCGAGTTGTACCATGGGGCTAGCCTTTGTTGCTTTATTACCTTCCTTTTCAGGGGAGCAACAGAGTCTAGCGTAGTTTGAAATGAGCATGTGACACTATCAACAAGTTGATCGAGTTGATGAGAACTATATGTGTGAAGGTCCTCTATTTTGTTGAAATATACCGAGTTGATGGCTGATGGAACCATTTCCTTGAATTTGCTTACAGCGCTCTCGGATATACTTCTGCCAAGGACATTTTTGTCCAGTGGTGTATAATCGATCAATGTAAAATCGAAGGTGATCAGATAATGATCAGAGAGATCACGGTTTTCTGGAAAAACTGTGAGGTGCTCTATTGCAATACCATAGACCAGAATGAGGTCAAGGGTATGGTTGTGAATGTGTGTAGGTTTGTCTACACATTGAGAGAAACCGATTGAATCAATCAATGAGATGAACGCTCTATTCAAGCTATCAGTTCCTATGTCCGCGTGAATATTGAAATCACCAATTATGATGATTTTATTAGACTCGAGAACTAGACTTGATAGAAATTCTGAAAACTCTGATAAAAATTGTGTGTAAGCGCCGGGGGGGCGGTACACTGTAATGACTATCAGCGGCTGTATTGATTTCCAGCTTGTGTGTGAAAGGTTGAGAATCAAGCTTTCAAATGATTTGTATGTAGCTCTAGCTCTAAGACTAATTGCTAGGCCTGTATTGAAGATAGCAGCCACTCCACCTCCAGTTTTCCCATTGTCTCTAGGTATATGTGCATTGGTGTGACTTGGTGGGGTGGCTGTATTTAAGCTAACATATTCTTGCTCACCATTTCCTTTCCTTCTGATTACCTGACCTGACCTCTGATAACTACCTAATGTTGGTTACTACCACTCCATTTTCACAACTGTTAGCATTAGCGTGTTATACTAATGACCATTTTATATAGTCGTTACACAATGAGTCAGCATATTGAATAACGTGAGTGTGTGTGCGTGCGTGCGTGCGTTAATGTATACCAGTTATATCTCTAGAAATGGCAGTTAACCCATTTTGGGCGTGAACCCCTTTTGGTGTTAGCATTACGTTATGCTTTAGCTATTGAAAAATAGCAGATCTACAAGATCATAGCGCGCCACTAGGTCTGCTATTTTAGAACGACTGACATAGAAACATAGCTTTTTCAGAAAACTGTCATTTTCAAACAGACATTTTTAGAATCTGATCTCAGGTCAGAATGGGTTAATTTGAGTGCTACTCACTGTCATGTGAGTGTCATAACAGATGCTGTCATCCCCCCCCCCCCCCCCCTTCCCTCCTCTCCTTGTATACACTTCAAATGCATGCATCACCATGGCAACAGACCTATTGCTAGTCCATAGCCATGAACAGTACCGGGCTGTGTAGCAGTGTACAGCAGTGGTCCAACTCTATACCTACCTGTGTGAGATCCATATAGGAACACTGCAGTTATCTGTTAGTAGGAGTCTAGGAGAGTTGAAGTTCTATCATGTGGTCCCGAAGGGCAAATGCACCGTAGCCACCCACTGTGTGGCTCTCTCTGCTTCATAGGAGACAGAGTGCACACACAGCTGATGTCACGGTTGGATACTAGTACTGCAGATAGCTTCCCGTGACGATTCTGCGAATTCCCTCTAAATCAGTAGTTCTCTATTTTTCGTAAATGTTCAAAAAGATAACGGGTGTACAAGTGATGCGCTGTGAGCTTGTATATCTGCTATTTTGGAATAGCCAACGACGGAGTTGAACGCATGCACTTTACCTATACCACGCAACAAACCATCACCTGTTAAGTTTAGCCTAGATCTAAGTTTTATGAATTATTGGAACTATAGAAATTGCACCAAAACCCCATTTGAATCCTGCTCACCTCACTTTATAATGAAAGAGGTGGGTCGTGGACATTTGTACTCAGATTTGACCAGAAGATAGCCGTTATCGGCTATCTTTGATCAGCTGTAAAACATTATGCAACAGCCTCTATCAGAAAGCCGTGTCCCTATTTTTATTTGAAGAGAGAATCAGACATCAGGCCTCTTTTGAAATCCAATCTGTTACAAATGTATGTATAGTATTGATGGGTTTGAAGGCATATAATGTTGGGCATTACATCTGATCCAGAAAGAATCGAGACAGCCCAAGGTGACCATTTTGCAATAAACTCTGAAGATTGTTTTATGAAGTGAAATGATTTGACGTGATTGTAAATGCTGATGTGCTTCCTACAGGGGAAGTCTTACCCTTTCAACGGCTCCTTCCCTCCCATGTGGAACCCCTTCGCCCTGATGGACTTCATCAACTTGTTTAGAACAATGGATGAGATGGGCGAGGAGGTAAGGAAAGACTCATCATCAACTATATCTCTCTCTCGCACACACACATTATAATATGATAACATGGTGCTATTCACACTCGAGCTGTGTCTCAGAGGAGGCATTCTTATACGCCTCATTCCTATCAGTCATCAGTAAGTGTCATTTTGTCGAATTTTGTAAATTTGCCACAAAGACAATATTTGGACAACATTTTCATTTGTATTGCCGTTCTGACCAGCATACTGTATCGAGGCTACTTACTGTATGATGCAGGGATTCCTTGCTCCTCCAATGAGGCTGATAACAATGAACACAGTCAAACATTTTTCCAGGAAAAGTGAGCACACTGTGTATTGGGCCAGGCTTGATTGATAACGTTCAAAAACAGCTTGTCTGACTGTGAATACTGGACAACTCTTTGCTTGCCCGTTTTTCCTCCCGGAATTTTTACCAATGAGGGGTATAACTTTGTAATATGCTATTGGCTGTTTGTATTCTTTTTGGAAAAATATAAAAAGATACTCCTGTGGAAAGGCTATATTATTTTACTTATATTGACCCTATAAACAATTTAGTATTATTTAGTATATGTAAGGTTTTTCCCACTCAAATGTTACCTCGTCAGATAATCCCCACATATCCTACAACAACTTCTGTGAACAGACTTCACTGTAGTAGCTTTTCATAAATTATATTTTTACTTCTGTCTGCTGTCATGAAAGTTTATAGTTAGAGAAATTCAAAGTCCAGCCGTCTGCTGTCCAGCCTCTCCCACCCCTCACTGGGGAAAATTCTGGGAGGAAAACAGAAATGGGGTGAGTTGTCTTGTTACCCTGACTGTTAGCTCCATGGTTTGTTATTCTAGGAAGCACAAATAAATGGAGCACAGAGTTCTAGTGAGGTCCTAATAGGACACAATGAGCTATTTGAGACATGATGGTTCCTGGCCAATAGACCAAGAGATTTGTAGGTGAGGAGAATGCTTTCAAATTAAAATCCAGAATATAATGTGGCTCTCTCGGAGCCAGTGCAGCGAAGCTAATGAGGAACTCCTTTCCTAGTTCTTGTCAGTACACGCACAGCAGCATTGTGGAATAGCAGATCTGTTGGGGCTGCCTATAAGAGATTGCAATAATCCAGCCTGGAGGTAACTGTGTGGACTATAGTTTCCTGCATCTTTCTGACACTAAGCCTATGGGAGTCAAAGGGCGCATCGTTACAGGGTTTTTGCATTTATGACAAATCCCAACCTGAATTTTCTCATGATGAAATTAATCTCTAGCTAGACATTTTGGCATAAAAAAATTTATTTTACGAGGCTGACGTCTTTCTGGTTTAACTATATTTACGTTGATTTTGTATTCCTCACCACAAAGCTATAGTAAAACAAACAAAAATTGTCTTTGATTTGTAGATCCCTAGAGAAGCCCCATGGAGGGCCCCCCATGCCGAGGAGTGGGACACTATGACCATGCAACAGCTCTTCGACAAACTCCTGTGGACCAGGTAGCGCGCGGCACCCTGACGTCACCAATCTCAGTCTGCTTCTTATTTGAATTAACTGGGTACATCAAAATACATCACAATACATGGACACTACTCATCTGTGGCACATATCGTTGTTGTCGGGCAGAAACCCTGCATGTCCACATTTCATGTTTTTTGCCAGCTGCTTGAAAAGCGGCTGGACAACATGTTTCACCTACCTCTACTAGCGACCGTACAGTGGACACTTTTTCATGATTGGCTGCCTCTAAGCCAATGGGCAGTGTTGGGCATCGTTACTATCTAAAGTAACGTCATTAGGTTACTGGATTACTGCCTACAAAAATAATCCCGTTATGTTACAAGATTACCTTCTAAAACAAGTAACTCGTTAGATTATTATTGTGTTATTTTTGTGTTACCGACAATTAAAACCTACTCTCGAGAAAAAAAAGAACACCTATACTAAAGGATAAACTATCCATTTTCTCCCAACGGAATGTAAACAACAGCCGTGTGTGTCTGCTGTCACACCAAAAGTGGTGACCTATTGAATCCTGTACATTATACAATCATTATGCAATCACCACAGACTGCATAATGGGTCACTGATGTCTGTGTAACACTGCGACAGGACGGTGCATGCTCGCAGCCTGTCGACTTCTCCATGACACAGAGACACAGAGAGCTCATTAATTCAGGAAACAGCGCAAAATGTGTCAAATGGATTATTTTTCCGTTGTGGCAACAGAAAAAACAGGGAAATATAGGTGTTAAATGTAACTAGTAACGGCATTGTTTTTGGAAAAGGTAACTAGGTAACAGATAAGTAAGATTACTCTATTTGCAAACTAACTTTGCAAATAGAGTAACTAACCTATTCTTGTTATATAACGCCGTTATTTTTAATGGCATTACACCCAACACTGCCAACACTTACCCATAAAACCCATAGTCTGAACGGCATAAAACCCATACTCTGAACACCGCAACGTGAAGCCGTGAGCTCAGGCAGAGCCCAGCTGCGGCACACATATTGATTATAGATGTTCATAAACGAGAGCTTGCTGCAGAGCTGGCAGTTATGACTGAGTCATTCTTGTTTAGTAAATTAATTCTCTACTTTGTCTTACAAGAGTGTCTTGCAAAGGTTGTGAGATGTTGTGAGCTTGTAGATCTTAAACAGTACGTGGGACATGGTTAATATTTTATAAATATTTAACCAATTTAATGTCTTAACTACTAACTAATTAATGACATACGATCCATTGGAACACAGGTTATTTTTTTCAATGCCTGAAAAGTAGTACAATATTTTACTTAAGTAAAAGTACAGTTATTCTACTTGAAAGTTACTTAAGTAATTTTCTGATTCGTTACTTTTACTTTTACTTAAGTACATTTAATGTACTTAAGTTAACTTTAATTTACTTAAGTATCAAAAGTAGCTTTTCTAAATGCCTACAAAGAAATGAAGTCCAACATTTTTCATCCTTACAAAAGTGGCTTGGGACTGATGTAAAACTGGCCATTCATTATCAATGGCATTTAATTAGTTTGTGTTAGGACAATGTTTGTGTTTGTGTTCATATATTCATTTAGGGGTCCTTGAATGGAAGAGAGCCATTGCAAAACAAACATATCATAATAAGCCCTTCACTAAGCCCCACCCACTCCATCCATCACATAGATGCATGTTAAATGATTTCTGTATATAAATAATCGATCAGTAGCAAGAGCTTGAAAATGTCTTCTAATTCTAGTCAACAAAGCTTGCAGTAGGCTATGCACTGGACAGATGTGGACATTATTTCAATAAAGTAGAAATACGAGGGAGAAAGTTGAAACGGCTATCAACTTTAACGAGTCAACGACAGAAGTTTTCATGCAATGCACGGGTAAGACAGTGATTACTTAGTATTGCCATCACCTGGGTGGGTGAGTCGTGTAACGTTCCCGACGTACCGGTATGTGTTCCACAACAATGCCATGCAAAATAACAGCTATGGTGACGAGCTGTCGAAAACAGAGCCGATGCAATCAGCCGAAGCAGCGCACACGCGCAAGTGCATGCGCACACGCTCGCACACACACACCGCACGTGCTGTTTATTCACCACACCAGAGAGCTAGAGAGAGAGAGACGGGCACTTTATGAACATTATGCTGAAAATGCGGGGATTGTGAAATGACTGAAACCAAGCGAGCCCCGCATAATTCGCATGTTGTGTGCGGAATTATGCTATTAAGATTTTACTTTGTAGCGAGTAACGAAAGGTGTAGTAAAGTAAAAAAGTTAAGGTACAGAAAAAGAAAAATGCTCAATAAAAGTACAAATTCTCAAAACTTGTACTTAAGTACAGTAACGAAGTAATTGGACTTCGTTACTTTACACCAATTTGCACATACAAGGTCTCCGGCCGACAGCAACGATGTAATACATAAAGTAATGTATACACAACTGTGTACGTGTTATGGTGTTGCTGATGGGTATTAGAGATAGTATTGTAACTCTTGGTCCATATCCTCTTCACTGCCTCCCAGTACGACCCGCCGCTTCGCCAAGTCCTTCCTCAACGTGAACGTGACATCTGAACCCCACGAGGTGTCTGCTCTCTGGTTCCTCTGGTACATCAAACAGTGTGGAGGCACCATGAGGATCTTCTCCACCACTAACGGAGGACAGGTGGGTGCTTTGCTTCATGCATGCAGCCTTAGTTACTGTATGTCTGTACGTGTGTATGTATTGTCTCCACCAGGCCGAAGGCATGGGGAGAGAGTATGTTTTGCACCCTGTCCGTTCGTCCGTGTGTTTGTTTGTTTGTGTGTCCGTCCGTGTGTGTCCGTCCGTCCGTGTTGTACAGCTACTCTCCGGCACCGTTGGCCCGGTCGCTGACAAACTGTGCACACACACTCCAAGCTCTGCCCCAAATTTTCCAGAACGGCCTGTTATAGGGCCACCATGAGGCCGACTTTTGCTAAAAAAGTTTATTACTCCCATGCGGTACACACTATCTCTATAGTCATATGATCAACACGGATCTGACCGATTTTTCCACATTCCAAACTGATTGGTTAAGATTGCCTTTCCACAATGCCACAATAGCTGTGAAACTTTACAAGCACATTTCCACTACGTTGAGGAACAATGCCATAATTTTAACATTGCCCAATTATAGCACCACATGTTTATATTATATTATTATATATTATATTATATTATTGTAACACACTGTGAGCTTGTAGATCTGCTATTTTTGAAAGCTAGATGTTCAAGAAGAAAGAAACTAAAATAGCAGATCTACAAGCTCACAGTGTGCTACATTGCGACTTGTTGTGAGGTTGTGGATCTGCTATTATTGAAAACCATTGAAAAGGTTGAAAAAATGTCACCAATAATAATAGGGATGGCAGGTCGAAAGCGGTTAATAATGGAGGAACGCCATGCAGCTGCAGATTTGCCGATACTGGAAAAAAAGTCAAATAATGATTGGGCTATAATGAGCATTACTGAGAGACATGCCCCCAGTCCCTCAAACCAACACTGATCCCTGTTCTTAGTTGCCCCAGATCAGCTCAACGTAATTACTACAATCACAAAGCCGTTTTCTTCGAGTCCTGGTAGAGGCCAGTCTGTTCCCTGATTTTTTTTTCTTTTCTTTTTAGGCTGAGTGGCCCAGCTGTTGCCATGGCCACTGAGAAAGTGGGACGTGTTGGGTAATTAGAGGATGTTGTCATGGCCTCCGTTGTCATTTCCTGTCAGATAGGACGCCCTGTTTCAAATTCCACCGAGCCTCTATTTAGATTATAGAGGTTGTTTAGAGTACTATCTGACGTGAATTATGTTCATTTGTTCAGTTCAGTTCAAACCTTGGTAATTCATGTGAATATGTTTAGATGGTCTATCCACACAACCTTTCATTTAGGCATGTCGGTAGGGCCTGACAAGCCTATGGCTTCTCCCTAGCCCTTTTTCGGATAGGACAGGACATGAGCAACGGACACTCAAAGAAAGAAAAAAAAAGGAAACTATATGTGTGCTATGTACAGTATGTGTAACAGACGTGATCTTGCGTTGTGTTGTTAAGTACCATAGACCAGGATCTCAACAGTGAGTAGATTTATTCTGTACAAAAGACAACGAGGCAATCACTGCTCTGCTCTGACGTGTATATGTTTTCCACATTACATTTGCTGGAAATAAAGCAGTACCATGAAAACACAGTATGTGTCTTAACAACTTTGGGTACATTATATGTAAATAATCGGCAGAACAAAATAAACACAACTTACCGCTTTCAAAGCCAATATGAAATAGGAAGTGCGGTAGGTTACGTCATTTCCTTAAAGGCAACCGCCTGAACTCTTAAAGTCACAGAACACTGGATCACAATACAATATAATGCCTGGGCAAGTGGAAGCACTATTAACCATGTTACATTATGAACTGTATGTCCTCCATTTCGAAAATAAAACTGAACTGAACTGAACTGAACTGAAACTCAATAGTAAATACGTCTTTGCACAAACAAAATTCTTGTCTTTGAGCCATTTGATCCAGAAAGATAAACATAACATTGCCTGGCTATAACTGGACCTTTCTCTGGACCTGAAGGCTGTTATTGGAGAATGCCCACAATGTGTTTATAATCACGGAGAGAACATTTTTGAACTATACGCAAAAAGGTCACATTCTAGTATTTTACTCAGTTTAACTTGGCAAGTTATAATCGCTCACTCCGCCTCTCTCTCATTCGCCCATTTTATCATGCAGTACCATTACTTATAGACCAGACAAGTTTTCTCTTAAAGCGTTTTTTTATTGTTTATTTAAGTGTTCAATAATTTCTTCGAGAGTTTGTTTAGTAACGGGGATCTCCATGTCTCTCCAGTTCGTAGAACTAGAGAGAAATTGGAAGCGATGAAGTGAGTAAACATAATTGTAGCTTGAACACTATAAAATTGTAGCTGATAAATGGGTTCACTCTCCTGTTTAGCTGAAATTACCCAGCATAAAATCTATTTTATGTTTATTAACCAATTTAAGCCCTTATGTTGTTGGGCGGAATCCCTCAGGACTCTTTACTATGGCTTCTCTGTTTCTGCTCTACATGAACCCATTTAGACCTGACGCCGATTCTAAAAACGCCTTCTAAACTCCTGACCCGAAGTTTTCAGAAAAACTTCAAAGTTCTTTATTGCGACTGTATAGGTCGCAGATTCCTATGATAAACCTGTCAGTGACTCCGTCACGCCACCATACTGTATATGGCCGCCAGTCCGTCATGCCTCGTGTGATGCGCTCCATATATGGCCGTCTCCATATATGAAGATCACGACACTGACCTCATCAAACCCTGGATAGCCATACATGGAGAAGACTGGATCATCACCTAGATCTGCATAATATGGAGCCGGCCAGCAACTCTACACATCTGACCTCCAACTCTTAGATCTCCATATACCGTATAGAGCTGACCTGTTCCAATATGTCGATCCTTCCCCACTTGTCCTTCCTCTTCGATATCTCCCTTTTGACTGATACCTGTCCATTCAAACTCTAGACGGGCCTTTTGACTGATACCTGTCCATTCAAACTCTAGACGGGCCTTTTGACTGATACCTGTCCATTCAAACTCTAGACGGGCCTTTTGACTGATACCTGTCCATTCAAACTCTAGACGGGCCTTTTGACTGATACCTGTCCATTCAAACTCTAGACGGGCCTGTCCTTTTGACTGATACCTGTCCATTCAAACTCTAGACGGGCCTGTCCTTTTGACTGATACCTGTCCATTCAAACTCTAGACGGGCCGGCCCCCAAAGTTATTAGTGCAGCCGTGCGCCCGGGAGCCAGTGAAAACTAGAGTTCTCAACAGGCCGGCAAATTAAGGCGTACCTGAGCCCTCATCAAACACTGTACACTCAAGACACTGCCCCCGCTGCCACCCTTAGATCTCCATATATGGAGCTGACCTGTTCTGACATTCCATATGCTGTCAGTTTTGGTGTAGAACTAGTGTAGAACTAGACCAATCAGCATGAAGCTTCCATGCACACTCCCTAGATGCCAACTGACACCATTTCATTCTGTGTCCCTGCAGGAAAGGAAATTTGTCGGCGGCTCCGGCCAGATCAGTGAGTACATGGCCAAAGAGCTGGGTGACCGAGTCAAAATGGAGTCCCCAGTGTACCGAATTGACCAGACTGGAGACCTGGTGGTGGTGGAGACATTAGACAAACAGACTTACATGGTGAGTGACCGTCCACGGTACAAACGATAGCCTGCTGGATTCACTTTGCTCTGTCTTCTACTGCCAAACTGCACCCCATTCCCTTCTGAATAACATATGGGTTCAGAGGCCTTGTGTAAGTGTCTGTTGAGTCTACACAGGTCCGGGGTATGACCACACTCTGACTCTTCCCCTAACCCATCCCATCCATCTAAAACAGATGCCAGCATTGCTCTGTGCTGCCATCTAGGGGGTACCTGAAAGTCTGTTCCATGTAACTAATATTTGACTCACTCTCCGTGTGTGTGTGTGTGTGTGTGTGTGTGTGTGTGTGTGTGTGTGTGTTTGCGTGCCTGCTCGCGGCGTGCGCCCCGTGCATGTGTGTGTCTTTCTCAGGCAAAGTATGTGATTGTGGCCACGCCTCCCAGTCTGAACCTGAAGATACACTTTAAGCCGGAGTTGCCCCCGCTCCGGAACCAGTTGATCACCCGCGTCCCCATGGGTTCTGTCATCAAATGCATGGTGTACTACAGAGAGAACTTCTGGAGGAAGAAAGGTAAGGGTGGCAGGGAAGAGATGGAGAAAAGCCAGTTGACGGTATGGATTACATGCACCTGTCCTCGGACTGATTAACCAATTCTGACCTGAGATCAGATTCTAACGCACAGAAGAATGGTGGTTCTTTAACTCATTTTGACCTGAGATCAGATTCTAAAAGTGTCTTCTAAATCCTGACAGTTTTCAAAAATAGCAGACCTATGAGCTTGTAGATCTGCTATTTTTCAACAGCTAAAGCATAACATAATGCCAACACCAAAAGGGGTTCCCGCCCAGAATGGGTTAAGATTAATCAGACGCTAATCTGTCTGATCTAATGAATCAGATATCTTAATATTGAATTAAGCAACTTAAAAGAGGTTAACTGAGTAGTTAAAGTGACCCTAGTATTTTTTAAGTAAATTGCCCCTTCAAGCTATATTTCATACTTCGTTGCACAACTGTCTCGTGCAAAAATAGCCGACAATGCACCGTGACGCGAGTGCAACACACGTGAGAGTGTAGATCGGCTCTTTTTACAATTTAATTGATTTACTTCTAACCTTTCACCTTTCTGACATGCCCAAAATCAGGATAGATTATAAATACATTATTTGAAAATAATAATCTCAATAATTGATTGTTTTTTTTAATTACGAATCAATATAACTACTGATTATTATAATTTGACTGTTGCACCCCTATTTGTTTCACAAGGTTACTGTGGCAGCATGGTGATTGAGGAGGAGGGTGCTCCCATTGGCCTGACACTGGACGACACAAAACCTGACGGGAGTTGTCCGTGTATTATGGGGTAAACAATATAGAAAGGGAATCTCCCTACATTCTCCTCTGCAGCAGCAAATGACAGAAGTTACACCGTTATTTTACATTTAACCATGTCAGGTGGTTTAAGAGTCTGACAGATTTGCCAGTAATTTGGGTTTCTCTTGGCCTCGTTTCAGTTTCATCCTTGCTCGCAAGTGCAGAAAGCTGTGTGGACTGACCAAAGAGGAGAGGTATAGCTGTTGTGTACTTGTGACGTGACGTGCCCTGTGTCAAGATTGATATAAGCCTGTATGCTACGGGATATGTTTAAGCCTAACCGTCGTGTGTTGTGGTGTAGGTTGAGCAGGATCTGTGAGATCTACGCCAAGGTGCTGGAAACTGAGGAGGCGCTGCATGTGAGTTAACCACAGAAAGCCTACATAAGTTACATAAAGCCTATATACTTTGTTGAACGTTGAACAACGTTCTATTTTTGTTGAAAAAAAATAGAGGATCTACAATCTACATGCTTCTGTAGTGGAAAGCAAAACTGTTACTTTTCAGGATTTAATTAGCAAAAGTAGAAGCTCTAAACGCCTCGCTTACTACTTGATCACAAAATATGGAGAGACGAGGTTTCTGCCCGACAGAAATCATATATATGTATATAAGCAACATACCGTAGGTTTTTCAGAAAACGGATTTACAGTGATCCATGGTCAGGCAATGCCCTCTTGATTGTTTATTGTTATTACTACACATTATGATACGGTTGATGATGCTGCGTTTGGTCGTGTAAATAATGTAAACTATTTTTGTTTATCTTATCTATCTTGTCTGACCATGAATACGTACTCTGCTGTTGTTGCTTGTGTTTGTATTTTAGGTTTTCTGTTTCATGTGTTTATGTGTTCAAGGAAAAAAGAAAACGGATTTACAGTAGAAGGGATTTGTAGAATCTCTTCTTGGGTTATTAATAATAAGCTATTGACTATTAACTCCCGTCACTCCCTCTGCCGGTCTCTGCCACAGCCGGTGCACTATGAAGAGAAGAACTGGTGTGAGGAGGAGTATTCTGGGGGATGCTACACTGCCTATTTCCCCCCAGGTATTCTCACTCAGTATGGAAAGTAAGTCAAACTCTCAATCTCTCTCGCACGCACACGTATGTGTGTGTGTGTGTGTGTGTGTGTGTGTGTGTGTGTGTGTGTGTGTGTGTGTTGATTTGCTGGGTCTCATATTGAAACCAGCAAACCTGTGTGTGTGATTTGACAGTAATAATGGATGACAGTAGGTTTTTGTCTTGGTTTTCAAATTGTTCTGCGATGGACTAAAAAGCTTCCCGGTACGGGTATAGTGACTGGCGCTAAACCATATGGTTGTCCACCATAACTCACCGCCGTCTCTCTGTGTCTGTCTGTCTGTCCGTTTTCATCTCCAGGGTCCTGAGGGAACCTGTGGACAAGTTGTACTTTGCAGGCACAGAGACCGCCACAGAGTGGAGTGGCTACATGGAGGGGGCTGTTCAGGCTGGGGAGCGGGCGGCCAGAGAGGTCAGTGTGGCCTAACACAAAACACAACAAATATGTTCAAAGTTGGTTCAATAAGTCATTGTTTTATGTTGTTTTTGTGTCATGGCCTAGAAGGTTGATTGCTCTTCAAAAATGACAAAATCACACCCGTGTGAAGTGAGTGGTGCGATTCCGTGTGTGGGTTACCGAAACGGTAGAGAAATGACAGAGTTACCATGTGGGGTCCCTCTACTGTACTGTACTGTACTGTACTGTACCATACTGTACTGTACTGTACTGTACTGGCACACCCAAAATCATCATATATACAGTTAATATGTGCGTGTGTGTGTGTTTGTGTGTGTGTTAGGTTGCGCACAGGTGGTGAAAAACAACCATGCTGTTTTCGTGCTCATACCAAGCCAGGCAGGCACCCACCCAGCCAGCCACCCACCCACACACATAGCTCCGTAAGGGAGTGGTTGCACCACTCAAAAACATGAACTAAAGCAAATGCAACAGAGGATAACCTACTACAACATGCTACTACAAACATAGAAAGGAAACATGCCCCAAAAAAAACCCCAATGGACCCCCCCCCCCTACACATTCTGTTGTTGACAATAGATTATATCATCTGTAATATATTACCAATTTAAAAATTGTTAATGCAACCATCCTTTAATATACAAATAAAGGTAGTCCCATATTTCATGGAACTTTCCCTTTGACATTGTTCCTCCTGGCAATTGAGTATTGGAAAGATGCAGTTAACGTCATAAGTTGGGTCCAGTCTGTGATCTCTGGCAGAGCAGAGCTCTTCCAGTTTCTCAGTATCAACCTAGCTGCAGTAATAAGACCTGCAGTCACTAATGCATGTTGTGCCTTGGTGACCCCCAGTGGCAGCACCGTGCTACTGTATCTCCCAAGGGACATAACCTTGGGCATTCCGGTAATTCCGGTAGCCCCAGCCTTTCTCCAAGTTTAGTAAATATCTTTTTCACATCCTTTTCTCTTGCAAGCACATTTCTTTTGTCTCTTTGGTTTTATATATATAGTTACAATGCTTCTGAATTTGCAGTGTTTCTCTTAATGTATAATTAATTATGCTTCTTCTTTTTGAAGCACAGTCTGTAGCTGTCATCAAGATTAAAAGCTGCCTACAGAATTAAAAGTTCATTTATAAAAAGTACATAAGTTAAAGTTCATAATGTTTTTTGTTTCATGTCAATTTCATGTTTCTATGTGTTTCTACTTTGTTTTCAATGTGTTTTGAGGTAATTTATGTTTGATTGATTGACTAAGGTCACTTAAACCTCTGAGCAGTGGAAGCCTGATCTGCTGATTGAGCAAGGGTGTTTTGGATCCTCATAATTAGCAGAGCAGGGCAGAGCCAGTTCATTCTGAGAGAGAGCTTCAGCGTGCAACAGCTAAAATGCATTGCTGCTGCCACATGTAGATTTGCTGTTTTCCAGCCCTTAATATCAGTCAAAGCCAATGTACTGATACTGAAAGATTTCCCCCGTTTATTCCCCCCAAAGTGGATGCGGCCAATGAGGTATATTTGTTACATTTGTGTTTGTTTATTTGTAACCTGTGTTGTTCTTCATTATTGTTCTCTATGAGAATATTGTACTGAATGTATATTGTCTTTTGTATTTTTATTCAGTTCTCACGGCATTTAGCATAGGCTAAATAAATGTCTGTACAACAAAGAACGCCTTGTGACGTATCTATTCTACCGGAGGGGGCTACAGTGAGAACTCAGCCTGCTCGACACGAGGTGAAGGGGCCTGTCTGTGCCTACCGTCGACCGTGCTGCAAGCAAGTTTCCATGGTTCACCTGCAGTGACTTCCAGCAACAGATAAGACTGTGACTACATTGGGTTCCCAGCAAGTGGAGTTCGAGAGCTTTGGGTGGTTAAGCCAACAAGAAGTAACACATTTAAAATAAGTTAAATGTTGAGTGGAGTAACCTACTCACTGCTTTAAAGGGACTCTATAAAATTGCTTAAAGGGACATTTCTAGTATTTTGCACATGTCTTTCTATGTTCAAGTTGTTGTTGATTTCACTACAGTCATTTAATTTTTAAGCAAGTTTCAAGTGTAAACGACACTTAAAGTCTAAGGGTGAAAATATTTTGGTGTTATACATTTTCTGATTTAATCTTAAGTGGTTTACTCCTAAAGAATTGAAGTGACTATATTGCAACCAAGAGTGATATATGTTTACTAGTGTTAAAACAAGTGTTATCCATTTCATTGGGTAATTTAATTTAAAGTTCATGTGTATTGTGAAATAATTTATGATACTTAAGTCAGTCTAAAAATATATACTTGGTTAAAAATACTTATGGTAATTATTTGCAAGTGAAACAATTTCATTAAGGGTGTTTGATACATTTAAGGTTTTTCTAAAACAATTATGTCAAACTAAAATCCAAGTTAATTTGCAAGTGTTACATTCCAAAACCGTAGTATTATTTTAGGTTAAGCCAGTTAATTTAACTGTTGTTTTTTGTTTTTGTTTAAGCTTTAAAGGCTACAGGCTACTAATTTAGGATAGCTTACAGTCAATTTAAACAATTCTAAAGATGTCTGAGCACGAAGCCAGTAAAACAGATTTAAACGTTACCATTACAGTTGATGCGTTAGTGCACCAGTCTAGCAGTACTGATAATGCACCTTTAGACACTAACACACAATCGGGAATTGAGGTACTAAAAGGGGCCGACAATGTGTCAGAAGAGAGTGAAGATGATGCAGATAAACCGCGAAGAAGCCGGAGAACCCGAAAGCTTACTGAAAAGGGTCAAAACCTCGAAGATGACAGAATAAGAAATATGCAGCATCACTTCACAACTTCCTATGAAAATTGGAAAGCTCTTGCCAAGGAGGCTAAGAAAGCATTCAATGGAGCTCTATCCAATGACATATTGGAAAGCGTTGTGACCAAGGTCAGCTGTGCTGAGAAAGATGTAACACAAGCTTATGTTGACTTACGCCGACACATTACCCCTGAAAGCCAGACCCGCCGTCGTGTCGACACTTGTGTAGCGGTGTCAGAGATCCTGACGCGTGCTTTTAAGGACAGAAATCAAGATGCTTTGAGTGAGTCTAGCTCGAAGTTCACATTCAGTGCCAGCCAACTTTCAGTGTCTACAAGTAGACCAACCACAAGATCAAGGCACTCAAACCTGTCCGCTGCAAAGAAACAAGAAGCTGCAGCAGATCTAGCTGCAAATCAAGCCACTTTAGATGTCCTAAATGTAATGGACTATGAGAAGCAACAGCTTGAAACCCTTGAAGCTGAGAACAGGCAAAGGCTTGCACAGCAAGAAGTGGAAAATGCTGCAAGGCAAAGTGCTTTAGAAGAGAAGCGCAGGCAATTAGAGCGCTTAGATGCAGTCAAAAAGATGAATGCTGCAAAGGCACGACTACAAGTGTATGAACAAGAAGTGGGCTCAGATGACGACATATCGGAGTTGCTTGAAGACAGCAAATCTATGAAACTGAAACCCACACTTAAGTCAAAGCGTCTGCCTGTGCAATATGTGGCATCACCACAACATGTCTCACAAGCACAATCGGCTATGATAACCCAAGCAACCACAAGGGGCCAGCCTGCTACTAATGCCCAGCAGATGACACAAGCAGTCACAAGCCAACCTGCTGCTAGTGCTCAGCAAGAGGATAGCGCTACAGCAATCGCCAGAGCAATTGCCGAGTCCATCAATGCAAGCCGACTCCCTGTACCAGAGCCGTCAGTTTTCAGTGGAGACCCACTAAGGTACAAAGACTGGAAGATGTCATTTCAAACGTTGATAGGCAGAAAGAACATTCCAGTAAATGAAAAAGTATACTATCTTCGCAAGTACGTCGGCGGACCGGCAAAGAAAGCCATAGAAGGTTATTTCCTGTTAGGCACAGAAGCAGCCTATCATTCGGCATGGGACATACTTGAAGAGAGATATGGAAGCTCATTTGTGATAGCCAAAGCCTTCAGAGATAAACTTACCGCATGGCCGAAGATAGGACCCAGAGACAGCGTGGAACTGAGAGAGTTCGCAGACTTCCTGCAAGGCTGTCAATCAGCGATGTCACAGATTAAAGGCCTAGAAGTCTTAAATGACTGTGCTGAAAACCAACGAATACTTACCAAGCTTCCTGATTGGCTGACAGCCAGTTGGAACAGAAAGGTCGTTGAGAATCTGGAAGAGTGGCAGGAATTCCCTAGCTTCGGGAAATTTGTAAAATTTGTCACAAAGGAAGCCAAGATAGCCTGTAATCCAGTGACCTCTCTTTACGCTCTGAAGTTGAGTGATGTCGAGAAGTCAAGGACACCACCAAAGGACAAAGACACCAAGACACGAAGTATTGGTGCAAAGGTACTAGCAACTACAAGCACATCTGAAGATAAACCAGATGCTAAAGAGTGTGTCTTTTGTGAGAAGTCAAACCATGGCATTCACACATGTCGAAAGTTCATGGCCAATTCAGTCGCAGAACGAGTCAAGTTTGTGCAGACCAACAGATTATGCTTTGGATGCATGAAATCAGGTCACCAGTCTAAGAATTGTGACAACAAGAGTGTCTGTGACACATGTAAAAGGAAGCACCCTACCTGTTTACACGAAGACCGTACCAAAGACGACGGAAGGAAATATCAGAAGGATGATGAACAAAAGGAGAGTGAGAAGCACTCAAAGGACATAGAAAGGTCAAAGGACAATACAGATGAAACGTCAAGTGAAGCAACATCACACCGTGTAGTGCAGGATAGGAGCAACGCTTGCACTTCCACAGTTGTTCCAGTATGGTTATCCACCACAAGTAGACCAGAGAATGAAGTTCTTGTATATGCACTTCTGGACAACCAAAGTGATACCACCTTCATCTTGCAAGAGAAAGCTGACACTCTGGACACACAGAAGGTTCCGGTGCAGCTAAAGCTGTCTACATTGTCATCCAAGAACACGATCATTCCAAGTCAGAAGTTAACTGGGCTACAAGTCAGGGGGTTTTACTCATCTAAGAAAATCCCTCTCCCAGTCACCTATACAAGAGAGTTCATTCCTGCCAATCTCGGTCATATTCCTACACCCAAGACTGCCAGAGCATGGTCTCACCTGGAGTACCTTGCTGAAGAGATCGCACCATTAATCGATTGCGACATTGGTCTGCTTATTGGCTATAATTGTTCCCATGCCCTGCTACCCAGAGAAGTGGTGTCAGGCAAAGACAATGAGCCTTTTGCCCAAAGAACAGACCTCGGCTGGAGTATAGTCGGCTGTGTCAATCCCTGTGTCGACTATGGCGATGTAATTGGAAGCAGCCACAGGATTGTTGTCAAAGAAGTGACACCAAATCTTCACTCGCATGCTAATCAAACAAGTGAAGTCCGATACATCTGCCGAACACAAGTCAGAGAAGTTGTCACTCCACCAGACGTGATACGGGTGCTTGAATCAGACTTCAATGAGAGAACGGCAGAGGATGCTCATTTCTCCCAAGAGGATCTGCGCTTCATCGCAACGATGGAAGATGGAATCAAGATCAAGGCAAACGGTCACTGTGAAATGCCGTTGCCGTGTAAAGAAGACAGACCGAGTCTACCAGACAATAGAGTGTGTGCAAATCACCGCCTCAAGTGTCTGAAAAGGAGATTCGAGAAAGACAAGCAGTACCATAAAGACTACATTGCCTTCATGAGTGGAACAATCACTCGTGGAGATGCTGAAAGGGTTCCAGCAGAAGAAATGAAGGACCTCATTGCCTCCAACTGGTTTACTGGTCCAGATTTCCTCTGGTGTGACGAGCTTCCCAGCAGAGATGTTAAGGTGGGAGACATAGCAGTTGAAGACCCAGAAGTTCGTAAGACCATCGTACATAAGACCTTGGCAACAGACGTTTCACTGCCTGATCGTTTCCTGAAGTTCTCCAGCTGGACAAGTTTAGTCAAATCCATTGCAAGACTCGTGCGTTGTGTCAAGGAGCTTAAAGGTTTGACGTCAAGAACCAATGAAGCCACAAGTCTCGAAGAGAGAAAGGATGCTGAACTTACCATCATAGGTATTGTCCAGAGAGCAACCTCTGATGAAATCCAGAGTCTTCAACCCAAGAAGGAGATAAGCATGGATAAGACCCGCAGAAATGCAAAGATCAACAATATAGTGGTTGTGAAAGACGACACTGCACCACGAAATGAGTGGAAACTAGCCAAGGTCACGGATGTGCACCCTGGTGAAGATGGATGTGTGAGGAAGCTGCAATTGCTGATTGGAAGTTCAGCACTGGATGGCCAAGGAAGAGACTCACCGAACCAGTCTACTTGGAGAGGCCTATCCATAAGACGGTTACCCTGCTTGAAGCCGACGAAGCAGACTAAGCAACCTCTACCTCTCATGCACTCCATACACTAGTGTTCATAACACACTACATGACACTTAAAGGATGATTATGATTATAAAATGTGAAAGTTTGTTAAAGAAATCCAGGTGATTTCGGTGGGAGTGTAGCTGTCATCAAGATTAAAAGCTGCCTACAGAATTAAAAGTTCATTTATAAAAAGTACATAAGTTAAAGTTCATAATGTTTTTTGTTTCATGTCAATTTCATGTTTCTATGTGTTTCTACTTTGTTTTCAATGTGTTTTGAGGTAATTTATGTTTGATTGATTGACTAAGGTCACTTAAACCTCTGAGCAGTGGAAGCCTGATCTGCTGATTGAGCAAGGGTGTTTTGGATCCTCATAATTAGCAGAGCAGGGCAGAGCCAGTTCATTCTGAGAGAGAGCTTCAGCGTGCAACAGCTAAAATGCATTGCTGCTGCCACATGTAGATTTGCTGTTTTCCAGCCCTTAATATCAGTCAAAGCCAATGTACTGATACTGAAAGATTTCCCCCGTTTATTCCCCCCAAAGTGGATGCGGCCAATGAGGTATATTTGTTACATTTGTGTTTGTTTATTTGTAACCTGTGTTGTTCTTCATTATTGTTCTCTATGAGAATATTGTACTGAATGTATATTGTCTTTTGTATTTTTATTCAGTTCTCACGGCATTTAGCATAGGCTAAATAAATGTCTGTACAACAAAGAACGCCTTGTGACGTATCTATTCTACCGGAGGGGGCTACAACCTTGTGGGCCAGTTTTTCAGTTTTTCATAAGGTGTATTGCCATAATTAAAAATACAATCCATAGTTCTATGCATGTGTTGCAGGTGTTGTGTGCAATGGGCAAGATCAGCCAGAGCCATATCTGGCAGCCAGAGCCGGAGTCTTTGGTAAGGATTACTGAATATAAAGAGCAGGGCTGGGAAGTACTCAGATGATGTTATTAGTAAAAGGCCTGTATTCAAAATGTGACTTGAGTAGAAGTACACATGTTTTTGTTTCTTTTTAATATATATATATATAATAATCTTGCATCTGTGTAATTTTTAGTTCATGCAAATCTTTGAATATATATAACATGAAACATTTTGAGAGCCACTTACGTTTTTCAGAAAAACGGATGTAGAAGACATTTTTAGAACGGGGGCCTGAGGTCTTAAATAATGGTCATTGCTTGATCTGCTGTATGTTTTGTAATAATACTCTTCAAAGTAAATTGTAACAAGAGGTTTTCAAATAATTGTAGTGGAGTAAAGCCTCTGAGGTGTAGTGAGTAGTAGTACTAGAAACTGAAAGTAAAATATTGGACTCAAGTACAGAACCTGAGTAAATGTACTTTAGTTACTTTCCACCACCACTGAAGCTCTCTAACCCTAGACCTCCTCTCCCTTTCAGGACGTCCCAGCTCTCCCCTTTGACACCTCTTTTTGGGAGCGAAATATACCTTCAGTCGGAGGTTTCCTCAATTTCATGGGAGTCTCCACGTTGCTGTCCGTTGCCGCGGCAGCGAGCCTGGTGGCCTATCGGAAGGGGCTCCTTCCCCGGAGTTAAACAGTGAACACACCCCGCTCGCACAAAGCGCCATCTTTCTCCTCCTCCTCCTCGCATCTCAAAGGGGAAACTCTTCGATGGACGCCATGCTCTTGTACTTCCGGTTCACTACTGTGACCCGCACTACAAAGTAGTGAACTATAATGTCAGGTACAGGATGTCATTTGAGACACGCCCCCTACTGTACAGTCTGGCATGTAAAGGGATGAAGACTGTTCTGTTCGCTCACTACACCACTATATAATCACTCTATATACTGTCTAATCACAATAGTGAGAAATAAAAGAGAGTAATAGCTGGCTGATAAAAGGGAGATAGAGAGATGCTCGTTGGGACAGAGGAGTGGAGACCTGCTGTCGCCATGATAATTACGGTGTAACCAAAATAAGTCTGAGATTCAGATTGTCAAAACTATGAAGGAAAAACCAATCAGTTAGGCCTATGGATAAAGCAAAGTATTGATGCGACAATTAACATTAGGCTACATACAGTACATTGCCAATGCATTCACACGGTTTGTTTATATTACGTTTTCACGTTCACTATGTGCATATATATGATTATGTGTTTGTACAGTGTGTGTGTGTGTGTGTGTGCGTACGTGCGTGCGTGCGCTCGTGCGGCAACGCATGCGTGCGTTAAATTGTGTGCTACAGTACGTGTGGCTTGTTAAATTGTGTGCTAAAATGTCTGCGCATACATGCTGTACAGTAATGTCCAATTACCTCTGGAGATTTTAGGTGCTTATTTAATCTGGCCAAACAGCTGTAGTAGTCCGGCAGAGTGGGAAATTTGGTATATCATTTTTTCATTGGACTAAAATATTGTCTATAATACATACATTCGTAAAATAATAAAATGTATTAGTTATTTATATACTAAACTAAAGGGGCGGCAGTGACTCAGGGGTCACTTAGAGTGACCAGTTCGAACCCGGGCTCCCCTACAGTTTTTAGTGTCAAATTGTCCTTTAGCAAGACTCTGAACCCCTAATTGCTCCCGATGTGCAGGTTGGTGCCTTGCATGGTTTCCCCCGGCATCTGTGTGAATGTAATGCACAATCTCTGTAAAGCGCCTTGGATAAAGGCGCTATATATAAATGCACCATTTACCATTTTACTATATGACAAATTTCCCACTTTAAAACAAAAAAAGCTTGTTGGCTTCCGGACTATAGCCAGCATTGAATTCTACTAATATAGTATAATACTGTGCCACTGTCGATTACTAAATCAGAGGTTTGGATGAAACCTGCATTCCGGGGTTTTACATCTCCACTAAGCTGCTGTGTGTGGTAAAAAGGTTGCTTGTTTGTAAAGGTAATGGAAGTGTTTGAATGTATTTTCTTAAGATTAGCTGACACTACCTTATTTGTTATTGTCTTATATTTGAATATATTTGAAATATGCATTTATTTTTTCATCACAATCATTTTATTCTATACGTACAAACAGGGTATAATACTCAAAGCCATTAATCGCATCTGCATTCATTTGTGTATTCCCCACCCATACTTTCCAAACCCACAGGACAATATTTACTTTCCTCTGTTTTACATTGCATTAATTGTTTAATTGTTTTAATTAATTACTTTTACAAAATCCTAAAAGCTTATATCAAGAAAGGTTTAAATGTTCTTTTGTGTGTGTGTGTGTGTGTGTGTGTGTGTGTGTGTGTGTGTGTGTGTGCGCGTGCATATTTGGGCATATTTGTTTGTACACCCACCAAAATTACTGTTCCCAAAAGTATATTTTACTTGAGTGCTGATGGGTCACAGGTGTGGTAATGTCACACTGCATATAAAAAAATAATGTCTTGTCTTTAATGTCTGAAGGACTGAAGAAGAAGAGCCTAAAATATACGTTTGGGGATCTTTTTATTCCTGTACTGTCTTGTTTTTTTTTTATCCGGTACTGTTTTTCAGCCAACTTTTCAACATATTCGTACACCTGCAAGTTTTAACTTCATATAAAAGCAGAAAACGGCATGAAGATTTCCAGTGTTGCCGGGGTTATTGCACCGACAGCATATGATGAAGTCCATACACTGTCCGCCTGCCACAGGTACAGGTACAAGAAAATCAACCTGAAACAACAGTTTACAATTAAAATGAACAAGTGTTCATTTCTAAATCCTCTATTGGTTGTCACTGTAAGCAAATATTGTTCATTGAAATTTTTTGTAACATTCCACAGTAATTGCTGACGTTACTTTCATGTCAGCAATAAATTGTGGGTACAGCCAGCTCAGTGGCCTTGTAGTTAGAGTGTCCGCCCTGAGACTGGGAGGTCGGGGTTCGATCCCCGGCCGGGTCATACCAAAGACTCTAAAAATGGGACCCAGTGCCTCCCTGCTTGACACTCAGCATCACAAGGGTTGGATTGGGGGGTAAGTCGGAAGTCCCTGTGACATACTAGCGTCATGTCCAGGGGGTGTACTTGTACATCGAGCTGCCTCACGCTACAGAAACAGGAGATAGGCTCCTGCCCTATGGGCCCCATGGCTCGGCAAGGCTACTTAACTACCGCCTTCATTAAATGATGCAAGAAACAAATAAACTCTTCACATTAGAGGACCACAGTAGTTACCAAAGTACTGTAAGTCCATGTGTTGAAGTGTGTTTGTGTACACTATGTATGTACAGTATGTCCCTCGAGTAGAATAGATCATGGTGTTGTTTGTTCGAAAGACAAGCGTGTTTGTAAGTATAGTCTTTGTTGTGCCTTAATGGAAATCATGGTGTTTTGTCATTTCTCTTAAGTGCCTGTGTGACTATGAGACTCTGACAATGTCGTCCCCACTCCCACACTCTTGCCCCTCCTGCACCAGGTTATTGTGCGGCCCATCGCTCTTAACATGTCCATACTCCATAGAGATTTAGAACGCAATGGCTAATCTGAGTCTGGATGAGTTATATCCAACAAAATCCATCTGTGTTCCCTGACTTACTGTATGTCTGATAGCTTGACCTATAGGTCAACTATAAGCTTCTCATCGTGTGTGTGTGTGTGTGTGTGTGTGTGTGTGTGTGTGTGTGTGCGCGTGCGTGCGTGTATTAGAGTTTCATAATGCAGTGCTTGATTGCCTGTCTACCGCACATTTGGCTTGGCACTTGAACCTTCCAGCTCTACTCTACTATTTAATGATTATGATTCTGACACTTCCAGTGTCCTGGCTGAAGGAGGCTTGTCAGAACACTGTCCCCCCCCCTCAAACCTGCATCACTGACCCATGAATATCCATGCAGTGTATTATCTCTATGGCTCTCTGTAGACCCCAAGACTGTTCTAGCTGTCTTCTCCATTTCTTTAACAAACTTTTGATGTCCTTGTACAGTATGAGTCACCTACAAAACTGATGATTTATAAATGTGAAATAAATCTTTTACTCATACTGAAATGGTTTTTTTTGTGTTTGTGTTTATTGGTGGGTTGTGTAACTTTGTAGCCTACATGGGTTCACTTTCGGTATGTGGAGGTCTGGATCATCATCATCATACAACCTTTATTTTATTTTATAGCCCATATGATATGCTTTGTTTAGCATCTTGTATTGTATTTTTATTCCCACAACATCAAGGTTTTATGGTCATGATTCACCAATCACCAGGATCCTGGATGGCTTGATTCTAAAGGCTTAAAAGAATTGACTTGATTAAATATCTATGGGAAAAATGAATGGCAGATTTTTCAGTGGTGCCAGAAAACCACGCCCACTGCTATGCCCTAGCCTAGATTGACTATTTATTAATATCCACAGCAAATGGCACACTTGTTTTGGTGGAGCAGCTGAGTTCTGCTCACATAAGACAGACGGAGGATCAGTAGCTGTAGCTCTGGTGCAGAGGAAGATCAGTGATTGATTATATAATAGTTCTCATTAGTTCTAGGCTTTTCAAAGACGTCCTCAAGTTGTGTGTGCATGTCCAGTGACCCGAGTCACATCGAGATGTAGGCCTATGGCTTACTTTGGACCCAAGGTAAGTAAAGACCATTTCATGTTTAACCATATGACCATGAAAACAACACAAATAATGGTAATTATAATATATTGTTGGCCACACAACAACGAGGCACAAAAGAACAAATAATGGGCTCTGCTGAAATGTAGCACAAGTTTCAAAATAGTAGTTCAAAATAATTAAGTAATAATTAAGTATCCACGCTGTGGGGCGAGCTATCCACGGCTTGGGGCGAGCCGTCTTCACTTTTTGCGGGGGCGTGTTGGCAAAGGGGCGAGATGACCTGTTACCTTTTGGAATGCTACTCGGTGGGTTTGGATTCGGAAGACAACAGACATTCTGTGTAGGCTACCGTCCGTAAATGCATAAAAGAGGTAAGCCTAATATTAAATTAATATTAGGATGCATGATTAATATTATTAACAATGCATGAAACATATATAGCTCTGTCTATGCAGTTAAATTAAACACACCCATAACGTGTTACCTTCTTCAGCTGGGTCAAGTCAAAATGTGACAACAAAGCAACTTTTAAAATGTATTAACAAACTTCCAGTTGCAGGCACGGTGTTTCTAATGCTGTATTTTAGCTGTCATTGTTCGTAACTTCTCAAGATGATAACCAGCTATTTTGGGTTTTGCCAGCTGCAGCCAGTTTTCATGATGAGCTATCTTCTCAATGCAGGCAGTTTAGTTACCAACAGTCTGTGATCATGTTTTCTTATCTGCAGTTATGAACACAGCCACCAGAGGGCACATATTAACCATGTTATGTTACAGTGTCTGTAACTGTAACAGATAGGCCTACACCATCAGAGTTAATCATTTATAATATGATGCAGATTAGATACTGCTGTACAGCACATTCCAAGGCACTTTAGATTGTTATCTTCTCTCTTGGTTGTCAAGTCTCGCGTTTTAATTGTATCGTGTCAAAACGATTGTCATTGTGTAAAACAGCTATGAATATATAATACATGATACATTGCACATGCTTGCAGCATGCACTGCGCTGGGCTCATATACATCCATGTTGTGTTTCCATCTGTACTAGTGTATACATACCGGTACGTGTACAAACAAACACAGACACATGCACACACACACACACACACACACACACACACACACACACACACACACACACACACACACACACACACAAATAACAAATGTAATTAATCCTGACCAGAGTTTAGTCAGTTTCTGGGCTGGTTTGGTGGTTGACACATGGCAGTGATTGTCAACCACAGCCCTCTATGAGATATATGACAGCCAGATCGGCTTGTACAATCCTAGATTGACACATCAGGCACAACACGGCTTTCCAGCACCGAGTGACGACACTCACCCGCCTGCAAATACTGTATGGGTTGTATAACTTGAAGATTGCTGCAGCACAGAGCAGCTGCACTGTAGACACTAGGCAGTGGCAAGCCCATATACAGGTCATGTTGGTTGCTGAGATTTAGCTTTTGTCTTGTTTAGATGTGTGCTCAGACGCACACAAACGCACGCGCGTATCTTTAAACACACAGTTGTGTGTTGCATTATTAGTCTGTGTGTAGCCCAGCTCCTGGCGGCCCTAGTGCAGCTTGCTGCGATATGAAACCTGACACTGTCAATTTGCCTCCCAATCCGTCAGACTTGTGGAATTGTATTCAGATGGCAGTGTTGCAAAGGCCCGAGGGCTCCGAGCTGTGGCCTAGGCAACCACTAACTGCCGTCCTCACACTGCCGTACCCCCACGGGTCCCCTCGACGGTGAAATCTTCTCCAATCTCCTGTTAAATGTTACCGTTCTCTGACTCCAAGTTAGATTGTTTTCTCTTTCACACGGCATTGTTCTACCTTTTCCCTGAGCGATGTAAGCGATGTGCAGCATTGAATATAGCATAAACGCAACATCAACAAAGACATCAGAAACTGTTCTGTTCTTTTATACTGGTAGTGGTAGGTGTTGTTTGGAAGATGTGGAGTTGTAAAAATGATCCAAATATAATGTAGCATATGTTTATATATTTCAGGTATGTATGTTTGAAAAGCTAGTTGCCGTAAAAGGAAGAGAATTATTAAATTGACATCAATATGTGACTGTGAAAACAGAAAGCCGTTGCAATCGCATTATAGGGAAGTAGAACCTCATTTCTATGATGATTGTCAATATAGCCAGCCTCGGGACGAGCTGCACTTTTCGTATGCTGTCATTTTATGAAATGTGATGTAGTCTAGCTAACGCATAATAGAAGGGAGTGTGTTGCAGGTAATGGAGACATCATTGTGTCTCATTTTCACCTGACCTTAAACAGCAGGCCTTGTATAGGAAACAGCAGGGTGAGCTGTATGCAGTGGGCCGGAGGCGCTCGGTGCGTCCCCGAGCACTCTGCTGTGCTGCTCACCTCTGCCTTATTGTTCTGGGCTGATGGGACCATACTAGACTAGACCCGCAAGATTTGCTGTTTGATCTCCGATTGATTGCAGGGTTCTTCGCTTGTTAGAAACTACCTCACATTCTGTCCAATGGGGGACGAAGGAACGTGCTTTGTGGCTTGTCACATGTTTCATCTTCTGTAATAAGTTCAGTGGAACATCACAGCCCGCCCCCTTATATACCGTATAAGCTCCAACAAAGAAAAATCATTAAAGCCTCCAACTGAACTGCTCTCACTGTACTGTTTCTGAAGTTATGACCCGTAACGGCTGTACTCCGAGTGAGAATCGGGAGAAGAAGTACAGTCTAGGAGAATACTGTTGCATTCATTCAGCACATCCAGCATGGAGTGCTCCGTGGGATATTTTTAGTATGGGGGTGGCATAAAGGTCCAGGCGCTGTGGTCGGGCCATTAGCTTCAGGATGGCTCCTTCTGTGACAGTGACCGAGCGCCGGAGAAGGTTTTCATCTGATCAGGTCCTCGCCGGTAATGATGGACACAGCATCACTCTGTCATCGCAGACAGACCAAAAGGAAGGTGATCATAGTGGACACCATGGGGGGGAAGATGTGAGTTGGCACGAACATGAAGGGGAAGAGAAATCAAAAGGAGAAAGACTGTGTGTGTGTGTGTGTGTGTGTGTGTGTGTGTGTGTGTGTGTGTGTGTGTGTGTGTGTGTGTGTGTGTGTGTGTGCGTGTGTGTGTGTGTGTGCGTGTGCGTGTGTGTGCGTGTCACACTTGCTGGATCAACCTTGAAGAAATGAATACTTCTGTAGCTCATTTCTGAAAAAGGGTATAATTTGTTTTACGGATGTCGATTAAGTTCAGTTCAACTGTGCCGTGCATTGTAATAAAATAAATATGTTTCTATACTATCCTAGAGGCCACTATACTAGTCTCTCTGCCCTAACACGTAACAACATAAACACTACCAGACCTAAATTCTGTGTGCACAATGCACTCATATGCTGTATACAATATACCATACAGGATAACAATGCATAATGTAATGACTGAGTGGTGGTCTCTGTTGCTCGTTCATTCACCGTCAGTCCCGTGTCCCTACTCAGAACATCTGGAAATGTGAGTGATATTGATGCACAGGCAGTGTTGGTTTAGGCATCAGATATTAGTTTTAGTCATAGGGCTCCATTTTCGTCCTAAACTTCTTTGCCTTTTTTTTTTACTATTTTGCAAAACATTTTTGAATAGTTAAAATGGCCAGTCTACAAGCTCACAACGTGTCAATGTAGATTGGCTAGTTGAACTATTCAAAAAATAGTAAAAAAGAAAAAAGGCAAAGAAGTTTAGGGATAAGGGCTTTAGCGGTGACGAAAATGGAGCCCATGGTCTCTTCAATAGTTTCAGTCACATTTTAGTCACCTGGAATGTTTTAGTGTTAGTCTAGTTTTAGTCGGCTAAATACAATAAGATTTTAGTCGACTAAATCTACAGTTGATTTAGTCGACTAAAATGTATTTTGGCAGGCCTTTATGCCGTCGTAATGACTTGTTTTTCACTCGCAACGCGTCGCGCTGCGAAACTGAGTCTTCTTTGTGCCACAACAACTGAGATGGGAGGGTTGCCTCCATAAATCTGAGCTTTGGTGGGATGGTCCCTCCATGAAAGGTTCTAGACAAGCATGAGGAGGAGTGACTTGTATATGTTCCGTCAAGACGATCCCGAAACTCCTTATTCATTGTCCATGTTTCGGCACCATAAAGGATACTTTCCACTCAGGCTTTGAACAGGTTGATGTTGGTAGCTCTTGCGATGTCTGACTGCCATATACGATGTAGACCTGTGTTACTGAGATGAGTGGTGTGTGTGTGATTTGATATCTTAGGTGGAAGGATCGAGAACAGAACATGAGCAGTTTTGTCATAGTGTACTTAATTATGTTTTCCTTACCCCAGCGAGTGGTGTAAATGTTATGTGGTAATCCTGTGCCAGATGATTTCTTTGCTGCTGGCTTTACAGTCATTTGTAGCAGTCAGGTTCCCAAACCACAACGTGAAACAGCCTGTGAGAACACTTCAAATATTACAGCAATCAAATTTCATGCACGTGCACCTTTATACTCCTTATACTCCTTATACTCTCTTGAGATGGCTCAGAAAGTACACTCTCGGCTTTCTTGAGGATGCAGGCAGCGTCGAGAGGCCACCATTATGTGGGGCATTAAAGATATAAAAACATTGACAGGATTATGCACTTTCTTACCAGATGGCACTGGTAAAAGTGCCATCTGTTAAGAGCAACCCAAATCTTATTTGAAGCTAGCTTTTCAGCTTGCCATCATGACACAGCAAGAAAATAAAACATCAACCGTAACATCAATTCAGTGCAGTCAACTATCATGTCTCCAATTGTTGTTTAAAATAAATCCCATTAAATTATGGTTTTACTAATGACGTGCTCTTAGTCTATGAATGGACTGTTCAATTTGGCTCAAAGCTCTCATATTGGAATAATTCATATTTTTGTCAAAAGCAGGATGTTAACTTTATTAGCATTAAAAAGGAGGCAGCGGTACCCGGGGGCCGGGGCGCTGCCTCTGCCGCAATTTCGGCTATCTATCCGAGAAGGGGCTCTGGCAGGGCGGGGGGGGGGGGGGGGGGGGGGGAAGAAGGGCTTTCCCTGATGCTGGACAAGAGTAATCAAAGTGAATTACGAGAGGCTGAGAGTTTTAATTCCAGCGTGGCAGTATGTCACTCTCTCCCTAGCCCCTGTAGGCCTCTCTGTCACTGTACTAAAGAGATAAATAACTGGGGTAAATAATAAATCTACTCTTGGCTGCAGTGTGGGAAGGAAGGAACGAGGAAGGGTCTGTGTGTTTTAATCCCTGGAGTGAAATTACTGCAGTAAAAGTCAGCTCCCGTGGCCATGGGGACGTTCCTAAAGCCCACCCTCACTCCTTCCCTTTCTTGTTCTTTGTATACAGTAATGGCTATATCGTGTCTGTCTATT